>NW_026718142.1:0-23947 GCF_029784015.1 Lycium ferocissimum
GAATTCGATCATATCCAAGGATGAAAATCAAGAGCTCGGTATATACAAGGAATGAAGTCCAAAAATTATTTAGGACTGAAAAAGTATAACGGTAGTGATTAAGAATAATATTTGGTTTATGTATAAAGAGGCTATGGACTAGAGTTCTACCACATGATTATGATAATCAGTATATGAAGTGTATTAGAAATAATTGGTATTAAAGTGAATTGAGATCAAAAAATTAATGAACATAATTGGATAATTATTAAGTGGACATAATCCACGTGTCATGGTAAGGCAGCAACAAGTGTCATATATGAGGTGGTGGCAGCAAGTGGGTACATGTCACAAGGCCGTGACAACCTTAGTGACACAATACACCAAAAGTTGCCAAGTATAAGGTCAAATAATGACATGCATTCTTTATCTCAATTTGGTGAATTCATACCAAAATAATCACAATGCACAGAAGCAACGTGATTGTAGAACATAAAGGGATTTCTCATAGTTAGTTGGGTGGATTCATTATAGAACAGCTACACAACAGCAAGTTCGTGGCAACAACACTTTCCTCCGGTTCTAGCGGATCGAAGGTTACTTCATAGTGAAGAAAGGTGGAAGAAGAGTAGTTCTTGGCATATAAGGTAAGAAATCCTCTCTCCTAGATGTATTTGATCTACCCAAGTCGTATCTACGTTGCTAGATGAATTAAATACGAACTTGCGAATAGAATTGTCATGTGATAGAGTTGGAGTTGGGGGCTGTTTTTGCTTGTTGTAATTATATGATACAAGCTGAGATTTGTAGTAAATAATGCGCTTATCATATTGAAAATATGTTTAAGGTTAAGAAGGAAACATAGGAAAAGGTGCTATGGAGAATACAGATTCTAATTCGAGCTTGTCGCTCGTTATAAAGTGTTACGAAGTTGTTGTGGATATGCATGTTGTGTTGCGATTTATTTGTGGTTGGGCTGTTGTGGTGATATACCGAATTGGGAGATGCTAATGATATAGGGGAGAGATGCTGCCCGAATTTCGGCAAAATTCTTAAAGAATTTAATTTGGAGGCTTAAGACAAGCATATGACGACAAGCCTAATAATAGTATGAATGGTTTTATATGTAGATTACGAGACTATGAATGATCATACGTAGATTGCAAGACAAGAAGTAAGTTGGAAAGTGAAAAGTAAGCTTCCAGGTATGTAAAGCTATCCTTTCTTTCTTTTGGCATGATCTATATGAAACAAACAGACGACGAATGTATAAAGCTCCTATTCTTAGAGACACTAGGATGGCTAATGTTCTTGATTTCCAGAAGCTATTTCATTATTATGTCTTGATACGTGTCTATGATTCCAGAAGTTCTATTTTGATATAATCCATAATGACATTCGAGGGGTACTTGACATGACTGTTGTCTTTGATTCTCAAGTGTTAGTCCACTCTAATTATTCTATTGAGTCTCAGATGATGGTTTAGTTTGCATATGGTTGCTCACTACTCTGCTCGTGCATGCTGTTAATATATCTTTCATCGAGTCCCGGGCCGGGTATGTTTTCGTGCTCAGTTTCACTGCATTGTTCACCGAGTCCCTCACTAGAGGGCCTGGTATGGTATACTGATACGATTCAACCTAGGGAAACTCTAGAAAAACAAAGAAGAAGAAAATCAAAATAAAAGGGGGATGAAGAATAGAAATGGAAGAGGGTAGATGGATAGATACTTGACCCAAGAGCAAGAAATCTATGGACAAGAAAGGGTATATCAAACCCTAACCCTTCCAATCGGATTTACAAACCCTAGAACCTAAGCAATTCGAATCAACAAACGACTCAAATGAATCCACAAATGAGCAACATTGAATTCGATGAAAATAAGCAATTCACTTCACAACTAGGAAGTAACACTTGGTTAACCAACCAAACAATCTATATTAACCTAAAGCTACCAACTACAATTCTCTCCTAAGAGTTTCTTCATTCAACATAATCTAAAGATGAAAATAACCTAAGTCTAATATTTATACTAAGAGACTTAAGATCTAGGCTAGTTATTACAAGAATGCCATTAATGAGGCAAGGGCCTTGTTTGGCTAGTTGGATGTTGGCTTGAAATCCGAAAAAGGCTCCTCTTGCACATATAGCCATCATCCAATCCTCAAGCTTGCAATTGTGACCCTTTTGCATCTATGGCCCTTCTTTTCACGTCTAGCCACATTTTGCATTGATGTCCCTTTGCGACTCTAGCCACTTTGAATGTTGGCCATCTTTCTTGTAGCTTCTTCTTTCATTCCCTCCAAGCTACTTTCCATACTTCATAGGCCTTCTTATGGGGCTTTTGTGCCTCTCCATGGGTCTCCAATGCTCCTTTGGTCATCCTCCTAGCTTGAATGGATTGGAGTCCCATGCCTTGGTCTTCAATATGAGCCTTCAAGCGAGGTGTGCCTAGTAGGGTCATATCATCCTCCCCTTCTTGAAAAGGATTCGTCCTCGAATCCAAATCTTGAAATAGCCAAAGGAAGATGGAAGACAACATACTCCTCAAAGATTGAGGGTTAGCACACACAATAATAACCACATAATCATGCCAAGGATGAACAAATTTTTGGTACAACCACACATCAATAGTAATCATGCATAGAGAGTGCATACATGGGATTTCAACAAGGTAAATTCCCCAAAATTCAAGAAATAACTCACTCCCCAAGCAAGTTCTACCTTCATTTTGACTAAGTGTAAGATGTAAAGTAAGGTCATTCCAACCTATAGCCCAACCCTCTACACTAGTCTCCTCAAACAATGGTTTCACTACCAAGACATAACAAGAGGACACTACACCGGGGTCATAAACAAAGATATGCCTCTCAGGTCATGGTCTACACATCCCACTTGAAAACCCATCATAAACTTAAGCAACAACATACAAAGGGTTTTATAAGCAAAGAGGTCATAAGGAAAGGTATCACACAAGATATTGTTAGCAATTTGTAGCCAAGTTTTACCCTCCTTTTTCAAAATAATTCATTTTAGCAATCAAGTCAAATTCCCTCAAGAGGAGGTTTTTCTCACCAAGAAATAGATCATCATACCATAGTGGAATTTTGGTGACTTTGTGATTCCAAAGAATGGATTCATTTTCAACATCACAAAACACAAGGTCATGCATTTCACAATCATCCACTATATCATTATCAAGCAAATTACCATCCTTGAAGAGAGTATGCCCAATCACAAGATCACGTCCAAAATAAGCAAGTTCACTCTCAAAAGGATCAATATGTTGCTACCACTAGATGGACACAATTTACTCTTGCAAGAAGAGTCAATATAGTCATCAAAAGGATCAACTAGTGTGTAAGCACCTTTCACCAAGACATCATCAATTAACAAAGGGTCTAATTCCTCACAAGGCAAAACTTGACCTCTACTCAATTGTTCATCAAGCACAAAGTGATCCATATTTGCTAAAGTAGAAGGGTTAGCTTTGTTACCTCTTTGTTGAAGCACATCACCTTTGTCAATTTGGTCAAGTTCCTTGTATTGGCCTCCCTCTTTAGAAGAGGGTAGCACCACTTCCTCCTCCAAAGGAGCTTGGAAACTCGGGTCCATGTCCTTTTTGGGGTGATCATCCACATAAGTGCCTACAAAAGGAACAAGACAACTAGAAGAAATAGAAAAATTAGAGGGGTTAGCTTGATTTGACATGAAGTCCTTCTCTTTACCACACCTTTCCTCTCCTCCTAACATTCCTCTAGTGACCATACACTTCTTACTCTTCCCTTGGGTCGAACCTTGTCCTCCTTGAGCAACTAAGGTCTCCTTTTCACTCACAACCATTTCCTCCTTTTTCATCTTTTCACGTAACTCCTTCATGACTCTATAGTCTTCACGGACTTCATGGGGAGTCAATGGAGCAAGGACATGATTTTTACCTTTGACCACAAAAGAATACTTGTTGGTCCGCCCACTATGTTGAGCATCCACATCAAATTGCCAAGGTCTTCCAAGCAAAATATGGCACGCTTGCATTGGTACCACATCACATAAAATTTCATCCTCATATCTTCCAATGCTCAATTGTATAATCTCTTGCTTGGTCACCCGCATTTCTCCACTTTCATTGAATCATTGAAGCTTGTAGGGGCTAGGGTGTTTTCTTGTGGGGACTTTCATACTTTCAACCAAGAATTGGCTAACCGCATTAGTGCAACTCCCACCATCAATGATCAAGGAACAAACCTTGTCCAAAATCTTACACCTAGCATGAAACAAGTTCTCCCGTTGGTCACTCTCTTCCCTAGCTAAGGCTCCCATGGCTCTTCTAGCAACAATAGCATGATTAAAAGACTCCTCATATCTCAATTCAACTTCATACTTGGAATCACCCTCACACTTACTACTTTCTCCTTCTTCATCATGACCAACCCTGCCCTTATTTGCATCATCGGTTCGATACCCATCCCTCACTATAGTGATAGTCCTCCGGTTGGGACACTCACTTAAAATATGTCCTCTACCTTGGCATTTGAAACATTGGATGGTAGAAGGTTTGGGAAGTTAGGTTTAAATTATTACCTCCTTTGCCTTGTCATCTCCTTTGGCTTTGTAATCAAATTTGGCTTGAGGTGCTGGGAGTGTTGATCTTGGGCTTCTCCCAAGTGGAAGTTTTCCACTTCTCTTTCCCTTTGTTCCAAGTTGAAGATATTTGCTTTTGTCTTTGTATGACCTCTCTTCTTTTAGATCCGCCTTAACCTTGGATGCATCATGGAATGCCTCTTCAAGACTATTATAAGTCTTGAGCCTCATCGGTTTCGAGATGTCCCGGCTACAAACCTTATAATAGTGTACTCCTCATGCTCTTCTATCTTGGACTTCATCCGCAAGTCCTCAAACTCATCAAAGTACGCTTCCACACTTTTCAACCCTTGCTTCAACATGTACAACCTTTTGAGTGCATCTTGGTGGTATGTGGGTGGAAGCCACCTTGTCTCCATGAGCTCGATCAAGTCGTTCCAAGTTGGGAGATCATAGATGTGTTGTTGAGCTCTTTGTAACTTCTTGGATTCCCACCAAGTAGAAGCGTACCCCTCAAATTGAGTGAGGGCATACTTTGCCTTTAAGGCCTCGGACACATTGTTCGTGAGGAAGATGCGCTCACTTTGCAATTTCCATTCAAGGAACTCTTCCGGATTGCTACCTCCTTGGAACGTAGGAAGGTTCACCTTGATGGTGTTCAAATTTCGCTCATTATCTTGCCATCTTCCCCGGTCCTCATAACCTTGGGCCCTTCCTAAGTCTACATGACCTTGGAATCTAGGATCATGGCCCGAAAACCTCTCAAAACCTCCTCTTCCTCCCCTCCCCCGGTTATTCATTCCTCCACGCCTCCCTCCTTGCCGGTTATCATCCCACCACCTTCCTTGTGGATAGTCATCATACTCCTCTTCATTCATGGGGTATTGGTAGTGGCGTTGGTATTGGTTTTGGTTAGGAAAGGGATCTTGTGTTTGGACTTGGGGTGGAGCTTGGGGTGTTTGTTGTAAGGTTGCTTGAGGGATTGCCTCATTCGGGTTGTGTTGGTAAACTTGGGGATAGGTTTGTCGATTGGTGTTTTGGAATGTGGAGTTTTGGGATACAAAATTGGTTGTTTGGGGTGGTGGAGCTCTTTGGGTGGAAGTGGTTGTGGTGTTGGGATTGCACAAGGCATGTGCTTGTCCCGGAGTAATGGTTGGAGTGGTATCTTGTGTTTTATCCCCATCACCTTCATTCCTAGAACGGGGAGTGCCCATTCTACTCGAACCCTCCATTTGAACTTTCTCAATACTCACCATCCGTTCATCCATACCCTTTGACTTCCCATTCATTTCTCCTCTCATCTCTTCCATACCCATTTGCATGCCTGAGATTTGATTCATGATCATAGACAATGAACTTGCTATGGATGACATATCTACTACCTCTTGCGTCTATCACCTTGGTTAGACATGATGACTGCAAAACTAGCAAACAAGATTAGTAATAAAAGCCTCACTTCACTCGTATTGAACTCTCAACCTTACCACACTCCGTGCTCTTTCGAAGTTGTTGATGAATCGCTCGCCCAATCAAATTCACACGTTGCTTATCCTTTGTGGTAGAATGGATTTTTGTTTAGATGAATGACGGACGACTCAAAAGCAAAACGGACGAGAGCCAATAAAGTTTCAACGAGATAAAACGAAGAAAAGCTTGAAAGAAATTAGCACGAAAGAAATGCGGACACAAGAACTAGTAAACACAAGTAGGAACAACTACTAAATGATTACTAATTGAGAGACACAGAAATTGGAATGCTAAAATCGAAAAATAAATAAAATTTCGGGCCCGGGTAGGTGATAACTTGAAAATGCGGCCGTAAAGCCCCGAGTGATCTAAGGTATCAATTTGAAACAACTAAAATTTTTAAGTTTCTATACTCTTTTTTTTTTTTTTTTTTTTTGCTCCCTACTAAAGGATTAGGGACGCAATCAAACAAGCACTTCTAAGAAAATTTTGAAATTGGAATGAATTAGAAGTGATAGAAAAGTTGAATCAAGAAATGAGCACCTTAGAATTGTTGCGGAAGAATGTTATATCACCTTTCACGACCAAGTTACACGGGCCGTATAATATTATACGGTCCGTATAATAATTTTCGGAGGACGAAATGAACGAGAATGTCTCAAGTCGGCTCCTATTTCACGACCAGTTCACGGATCGTATAAAATTGTACGGTCGTATAATACGTTACTTGAAGACCAAATTTAACCCTCCTTGTCCGTAAAATTTTTCCACGACCAAGTTTCACGGGTCGTATTTTCGATCCGTACAATATCGTACTCGACGGGTCAATTTAACGAAACTCTCAAAGCAGCTTTTGTATGGACCAAGTTTCACGGTCCGTATATAATTTGTACGGTCCGTATGTGGGACCGTATAATGATATTTCGGTGATTTCGAATTGAACTCGTTTGGCTAAAAAATTGGCTAGATTTTCTTGGATTTGATGACTTCTTGGGACCCACACAACCTTGTATTTACCCTTTTTGGCTAGAAAAACAACTTTTCAACTTTTGACTTGGATTCCTTGGATCTAACTTTCCTTTTTATCTTCTTCTTCACCAAGAACAAAGATAAACAATGAAGAACACTCAAAAACCCAATGTGGTCCAAATCAACTCGTTTTTGCCCCAATTTTGGATCTAACCTCCTTATCACTTAGAGAACAAAGCCCAATACGAATCAAAGCTCAATTTCACCAAAATCAACTAAACCCACTTTTGAGTTCTTGAGCTTTGATGAACCTCAATGGTGGAAACTTCAATTCTTACCCAAATAACTTCAAATTTCGTTTGTAGATATTTCCCACCACAACAAACTCAAATTTAACTTCAAAAACAACAAAATAACAACACAAAAAAAAAATTGATTTTTTTTATTTTTTATTTTTAAATTTTGAGCTTAGGATTAGAAATTGTAAGAACAATCTCTTAGCCTATGCTCTGATACCAAATGATACGATTCAACCTAGGGAAACTCTAGAAAAACAAAGAAGAAGAAAATCAAAATAAAAGGGGGATGAAGAATAGAAATGGAAGAGGGTAGATGGATAGATACTTGACAGCAAATGCAAGAAATCTATGGACAAGAAAGGGTATATCAAACCCTAACCCTTCCAATCGGATTTACAAACCCTAGAACCTAAGCAATTCGAATCAACAAACGACTCAAATGAATCCACAAATGAGCAACATTGAATTCGATGAAAATAAGCAATTCACTTCACAACTAGGAAGTAACACTTGGTTAACCAATCAAACAATCTATATTAACCTAAAGCTACCAACTACAATTCTCTCTAAGAGTTTCTTCATTCAACATAATCTAAAGATGAAAATAACCTAAGTCTAATATTTATACTAAGAGACTTAAGATCTAGGCTAGTTATTACAAGAATGCCATTAATAAGAGGCAAGGGCCTTGTTTGGCTAGTTGGATGTTGGCTTGAAATCCGAAAAGGCTCCTCTTGCACATATAGCCATCATCCAATCCTCAAGCTTGCAATTGTGACCCTTTTTCATCTATGGCCCTTCTTTTCACGTCTAGCCACATTTTGCATTGATGTCCCTTTGCGACTCAGCCACTTTGAATGTTGGCCATCTTTCTTGTAGCTTCTTCTTTCATTCCTCTCAAGCTACTTTCCATACTTCAAGGCCTTCTTATGGGGCTTTTGTGCCTCTCCATGGGTCTCCAATGCTCCTTTGGTCATCCTCCGGCTTGAATGGATTGGAGTCCCGTGCCAAAATGAGCCTTAGTGAGTGTGCCTAGTAGGGTCATATCATGTACATGTATATCGACTTTATTCCGAGTCCTAATGGGTCGGGTAAATGATATAGTTACATGATTTTCATTTCATAAGGTACAATACGGGGTATCTTGATTGTCATACTTGTCTCCATCTTTATTTGCCATGATCTTCTTCCTCATATCTCGTCTTTGACCCCTTTCTTCGGGGGACAATATTTCTGCCGTTATTGTATACTCGATTCGGTGATCCCCTTGGATTAGATTTGTTTGGACCTCCACACAACCTAGACTATTTTAGCCCGTTGATGTTGACATTTATCTAACGGGGCCTGTCCGTCATATTTCACTATTGATACTCTTATGGGTCTATAGACATGTGTGGGTCGTATGTAAATCTTCCAATATGGTTTTGTTTTGGATATTCCCGTATAAAAAGTCGCGACCTTGTCGGCTTGCGTTGTGTGTTATGCTTTGATTTGTAAGGTTATTATGATATATGAGCTATGAATCTTTAGTTATTTTTCAAGTTTCCATTAGCATCCTTTTTCATGACTTTATCTAACATGTATGTATCAAAGTGTCCGGCTCGGGCACTAGTCATGGCCCGTGGGGGTTGGGTCGTCTCTTGCTTCATCCTCGGGTCAATATTGTAGAGCTTGTTTATCGATGTGTTGTGCACCATCTATAAACGAAGCTACAGAGACATTTGAATTATTCATGTCTAAGAAAACGATAGAGCCAAGCCATAGGAAATGAGATTCCTTATATTAACCCTTGATTTTGGATTATGCACAATGAAAGTTATGCATGATATTGGAAGTTGCAAAGTACACGTAACTACGGAATGATACAAAAATTTCGAGCTTCATGAAAATGGAGTCTATGAAGATCATGGGAGGTCCACATAGAATGGCCTTCAAGATATGGGAGATAGCTTGGATGGAAGGATTTAAGAGTAGTCCCAAGGATAAAGTTACAATTGCAATTGGGTGATTCAAGGTCGGAAGATGGCTACTTGTCTATTTTGCAAGTGGCTACTTATAGGGTTATGATTCGATAACATATGAGGTTGATTTAGGTCATTTGCAAGGGGACGTGTTTGGCCATTGAAGGCCAATTTGAATTGAAGATTTTTTAAAGAATCTAGCCAAACAAGGCCCTTACTTCATTAAGGGTAGCATTGTAATTGCCTATTAGTCTTCTTTATATATATATATATATATAGCTTGTCTTTCATTTTATTTAGGGACTTTTTGATGAATTATGAATATTTTGAGTGTTTTTAGGGTTATCTCTAGAGAGAGAAACTTGTACTTTGGTAGGCTCTTGTTGATTATTGATTGTGAGAGGATTGGTTGCTTGGGAATTCAATTCCCTTGAGGTCAAAACCTAAGAGGTTGGTGCTATCTAGAGTGTAATTAGGAGGTCTTGGTTATTGAAGAACCTTGGTTGCCTAATTGTGCCTATTTTTGTGTCAACCTATCTATCTTTCTTTTCCTTTTGTTTATCTTCTTAATTTCTCATTTTCGCGTATCCGTTCTTATATCAATTGGTATCAGAGCCTAAATTAGGTTTGTTTCAACAAATCTAGCTTGGATTTGATTCTACAAAAAAAAAAAAAAAAAAAAAAAAAAAAACAAAAAAAAAATAATCTGAAATTCAAAAATTCAAATTCGTGTTTGATCCGTCCGTGTTTGTTGTTTTTGACACTAGATTTGAGTTCCCTAGTGTTTTTGAGTCTAAATCTTGAGTTTCAAGTTATTTGGAGTCATATTGAGTCATTTACCATTGTTGGAGCTTGAAGGTTTTAGAACTTGAATGTGGGTTTTGAAGAAGAAGTAGAAATTAGAGCTTGAAAGTCATTGGGTTGTATTCTCCGAGTGAAAAAGGTTAAGAATCCAAAATTTGAAGTGATTTGGAGTATTTTTGAAAGATCTACCATTTTTGGTATTTGAAGCTTTGAAGAACTCAAGAACTTGAAAAGTGGGTCTTGTGATTTGGTTGAAATTGAAGGTTGAAACCTATTGGGTTTTGTTCTCTACATCAAAGAGAACTTAAATCCTATTTGAGCTAATTTGGAGTTGGTTTGAGGTAGTTGAATTTTTTGAATTGTTCTTGTGTTCTTGAAGACCTTCAAATCTTCAAAGGAAGAAGACTCTCCAAAGGGCTATTTGATCCAAAAGTTGCCAAATAAAGTTGTGAAAAAGTGTTTGTGGGCCCAAGTAAGTAATAAAAAAAATCAGAAATTTTTCTGATTTTTCAAAAAAAAAAAAAAAAAAGATTGCCAATCGGGATGACATGTCGCGGCCACGGGCGCGTGGGGGCCAAATCGGAAGAGTGGGAGTTTTTGACACTTAGAAAATTTTCTAAGTGTTGGCAGATTTTGGTCCAACTTTGAGAGGGAATATCTTTGTGTGTATAAGGAGTTAGGACCCATAATATATGTAAATTCAAGTTCGGAAAGTCTACTTTCGAATCAACAAGACGTTCATCAACCGATATATAGAAAAATATATTATATATATGCTGCAAGCTGTTTTTCTAAGTGTTGGTCAAAACTTTCAAAAATTTGTCTAAGTGTTTTTAGGTTTGCTCACTTCTTCTTCTCATTTCTTTGATTCTCCTAGCTAATTAACAACTAGTAATTGATTCTTACTTGTTGTTAATTAGTTCTTGAGTCCTTTCTTTCAAGCCAATTCTTTTCGTTCTTTTCTCGTTTTACAACTTCATCGTTAATTTCTTGATTCAAGTGCGTTTGCTTTAAATTAAATCCTTTCTTTCTTCGAGTCAACAAGAATCCATTCCGACCTCAAGTAGCAATTGTGCACCTTGCAAGCAACCGAATCCAATCGAGAATCAACATGGCCAATCCGTTTGGGTAAAAGGCAAAGAGTGTGTGAGTTCATTTGAGTGGTGCTAGCGAGCACAAGCAGTGTAAACACGAGTGTGGTGAGGTTTCTTTACTACTAACGTGTTTGCTAAGTATTCTTTGCAGGTACTTCTCCATGGATTCCGATTCATGTGGTGGCGATTATGATTGTTATGATGATGATGATGGTTGTAGTTATGAAGGGGAGGACTATGGGAGCTATCAAAGTGTGACGATGGGGAATATGAGGGCTATATGGGAAATGGTGATCATGAGGAAGTTTGGAGGAGAAATTACCATTTTGAAGGAGAATATGAAGAGAGTGGTACTCATGGGTCTCATGAGGAAGATGGGGATGAAGAAGAACCTTGTTATGCTTCACATGGAAGGTGAAGGTCTTGTGCTATACATCATGATGATGAAGATGACTCGAGATATGACTCTCCTTCGCACGTGTCTTATGGGTCTTATGGGGAAAATCCTTATACAAATAAGACTTGTGGAGGGTATGTCTATGGAGGTAGTGGAAGTGCTAATGTTGATTATGGAAGGACTTCTAGTGGGATGCATATGCTCCTTCTTGTAGTAATTCCTATCCGAAGCAAAGTGGCATGAGTGGGAATGTGAGTACGAGTTGGGGTCATCCTTATACAAAAGAAGGTGGTCCCAAGAGGCGATTCATGGAGACCAAGGTGAACATTGGTAGTAGTGAGGGATTTCTTATGCTTGATGACGATTGTTATACAAATTTCATCACCCCTCGTGCGGTTGAAGTGTTAAGGTTACCTTGTGCGATCAAGCGAAATCCTTATTATGATGAGGGAGGATATTGGGTTGATAGGAAGGTGATGGTATCCATTTCACTTGGTGAGTACCAAGAGAGGTTTGGTGTGATGTACTTCCAATGGATAATTGTCATGTATGTTTAGGAGTCCACTTGGTTCCAAAAGCATGGAATCCCATGAACAAGATTGGCATCGATTTGTAGTGGACAAGAAAGGAAAATTTCTCTTTCCATGCATACTTACTAGGAAGAGTCAGTGCAAAAGTGCGAGATACCCGTATGTGAAATGGCCTACCTTGGCTAGGGAAGCTAGTGGAGAAGAATATGAGAAATGGGAGTTCATAATAGATGAAATCTTCGCTAGCTACAACTATTCACAAGAAATGAAGATGGACTTAGCCGTTCAAACTTTTGACTCAAAGCTTGTCAAATATTGGGAGTTGTCAAATGTTGTGGGAGACAAGTGAGGAGTCCATCAAGACTTGGGAGGACATGAAAAGGATATTGAGAGGCCATTATCCCAAGACACATGTGAGAAGAAATGAATCTTTGAGGGATACCTCTTTTGAGAGAACCCCATGCTTGAAGGCAAGGACGGCGGCCACAACCATTCCTTCCATTGGTCAAAGGAGCTTGCATGAACACCAAGGTAAGATCACTTATCCTTATACTCCTACATCTTCGTATGATTTTAATGTCAAGTCAAGTATGAAAGTTAGTTTACCTTGCGTTAAGCCTAATGCTTCTTTGCCATGTATTGGTAATGCCATTATTGAAAGTGTTCCCACACTAGTTGATCCTATTGATGACCGAATTGATCCTTCTTGTAAGGTTGATTTGTGTCCACCTAGTGTTGACACTTGTGCTTTGAATGATAGTGCATTATTGAATGAAGGTGCTCAAACACTAGTTGATCCTTTAGATGACCAAATTGATTCTTCTTGTAAGATCGATTTGTGTCCACCTAGTGTTGACACTTGTGAATTGATTGGTAGTACAATGTCATGTGGTCATCATGTTAGTAATTCTTGCGAGTTTGACATACTACCAACTCGTGTTGAAACTTGTATTGATCAACTTGCTTGTAATGATAATTCACTACTTGAGGATCTTTGTGATGTGTTTAATGTACCTCTAGTTAGTGATGATGTTGATATAGTTGGTCAATTGAAAGAATGTGACATCTCACCCTTGTTTGTTTCATGTCAAAATGGGTCTCTTGATCGTACTTTAGTGTCATGTGATAAGACTCCAATTTGTAGTGGTGATGAGTGTGTCATGTAGATAGTCATGTGAGCGAAAATGCATTGAAAGATGACATTGGTTCTTTTGAGAGTGAAATGACATGCTTTGACTCGTCATTGTTCATGGATTACTTCTCTTGTAAAGGATAATGTTTTATTTGAGGATGACATGACTATTGAGAGTAAAGTATCTAGTGGAATGTTTTGTAATGTTGAAAGTGTGGCCACTTTTGGTGACTACATGGTATTTGAAAATCCACTATGGGATGATAACACTCTTCCCTATGATGGAGATCTCCCTTGAGGAATTGTGATCCATTATTGGGAGGAAGTGTTCAAAAGGAAGGTGAAACTTGTTTCGAAATTGCTAATTCTTCCTTGGGTATTCGAATAGTAGTAGTATCGACCATGCTCTTGAGTTTCATATAAACTATATTTGAGGACACCATGAGATGAAGTTATTTTGCGTGACACCTTTCTTTATTATCTTTTTGCATATGATGACATTCATGATCTTTTTGGGAGTGCATCTTATGGAGGGCGGGGTCCTATTGGGGTACTCGGTTGTTACCTTGCCCGTGATATGTGGGTATCTTTTCCCTTTGACCGGGTGAAGTCTTAACTTGGTGTGAATGGTATTATTTTGCAATTGAGGATCATTTGTATGTCCTGCCAACTTGGTGTCTTGACACCATTAACTCTTTAGAATATCCTCATTTCTTAATCTTTTGGTTAGCCAAGCTCTTGGTGCTCTGCTTGAGAGCTTATTTTGTGAAAATGTCCTTGATACTTGGCTATATGAAAAATTTGTGCTTACTTGGCATGGTGGTAGGTTAGTCTACCCAAACACTAACCCTCATCCGTTGAGGACTTGGTTTTTGTTTGTCTCCTTTATGGTTTTGCAAGGTTTAGATTCGAGGACGAATCCTTTTCGAAAAGGGGAGAATGATACAAGACCAATTCCACTCGAGCTTCTGAAAATGGATTCTTTGAAGATCATGGGAGGTCCACATAGGATGGCCTTCAAGATATGGGAGATAGCTTGGATGGAAGGATTTAAGAGTCCAAGGGAGATAGGCTTGCCTCTTAAAGTGGCTACAATTGCAAGCTTGGGTGATTCAAGGTCGGAAGATGGCTACTTGCGCAAGGGCTATTTGTGCAAGTGGCTACTTTGCGCAAGGAGGGTTATGATTGCAAGAAGGCCATGCATGCAAGGTTGATTAGAGGGTCATCTATGCGAGGAGGGACGTGTTTGGCCATTGAAGGCCAATCTTGAATTGAAGACTACACTAAGAAGACTAGCCAAACAAGGCCCTTACTTCATTAAGGGTAGCATTGTAATTGCCTATTAGTCTTCTTTACTTAGCTTGTATATATAGCTTGTCTTTCATTTCATTTAGGGACTTTTTGATGAATTATGAATATTTTGAGTGTTTTTAGGGTTATCTCTAGAGAGAGAAACTTGTGAGAGGCCTTTGGTAGGCTCTTGTTGATTATTGATTGTGAGAGGATTGGTTGCTTGGGAATTCAATTCCCTTGAGGTCATCTAAGAGGTTGGTGCTATCTAGAGTGTAATTAGGAGGTCTTGGTTATTGAAGAACCTTGGTTGCCTAATTGTGCCTATTTTTGTGTCAATCTATCTATCTTTCTTTTCCTTTTGTTTATCTTCTTAATTTCTCGTTTTCGCGTATCCGTTCTTGTATCACGGAAGATGTATGTCGGGCAAGGTAAGAATATTGAAGTACGATTGAAATGTAAAGTTGAAGAATGAAAGGGGAGGTAGATAGGAAGGTATAACAGGATAGATCGCTAAAGGATCAGGTACGTCTCGAGGTGTGATATATGAGGTAAGTTTCGACATCTTTATACTATATATATATATATATATATATATATATATATATATATATATATATATATATATATATATATATGTTGGCCCTGTGAGGCATTGTTGGTATTTCCTGCGTGCAGGTTTTGAGATAGTAAGAAATATAGAGGAAACTCTGCCAAAATTTTCCTAGAAATAAAAAGAGAATGAGATAGGTTCGTAATATGTCTTGAAAGGTCATGTCAATAGTAATGATAGGGTTTGACTATGTTGCGAGTACGGCTGACCTTGAGAAATAAGTTAGCTGCTGAATTGATAGTAATAGTGATTATGAGGTTGATATCGCCATGGTAAAAAAAAAAAAAAAAAGAAATGCTAGGACAATTTGGAAAGGGCTTGTGATACTAAGAGATGATTTAGAAAAGGCTGGCAAATCTTAATAGAATGTTATATTGAAGTATTAACTGAATTGACAAGCAGGGATAAATTACGACGAGTTTATAGTTAGAATAAGTAATAGTATGATTGAGACAAGAGTACAGAGGAAGAAGAATTGTGATGAATACGAATGTATTGATAAGACAGCTTGTGAGGTATTAAGGATAAGATTGACCAGAAAGGGTAAAAAGTTAAGAAGTGTTACACTATAGGATTGATTACGAGCAGGATATAATGTGACTATAATAAGGATTGTTATAAAAATGAGTAAAGCCTAGTGAGGAAGTAACTAAAAGATATGACGTAATCTATGTGACTAAAGTATAAAGGCGTGCTATAGAACGAATAAGAAAGACTTATAAAGTTCTCCTATAGGGAAAGTTCAGAGTAAAGATTATGTGATAACGGAAATGATAGCGAGCACCAGAGAAGAAGGAGTTAATTGAAAGGAGTGATAGTTTGTTTAGGGTTAGCTTAGTTAATGGTGGTGTCACACCCCAATCCTGATAGGGCATGATGGGCACCCGACCCTTACTTAGAGCCGAGCGAACCCGCTGATTCTCGTTATACTCATAATCTCACTGGACTCTTAAATCATGAAATGAAATGCATAATGAAAGCTTTTCAAAAATATTCTTTTCGTCTTTCTCAAATCAAGTAAAATCTGTAAAGTAATGCATAATGATACATCGGCTTACATAACCGCTTACAAGACTGACATCTTTGTATACATGACTCTGTCTACAAAAGTCTCTAACGTAGAACATGATATCAAAACATAAATTGGGACAGGGCCCCAACATACCCATAATGCCTCTGACTCAAATCATAAAGAAATACTCTGACTCGGCCATACTCCGAATGAAATGGAGTTTACTAATCCAGCTGATAGCCTGGGAATATCCTACAGTTAGTCTCTTGTATAACTTTCTTGCAAAGCAATATGGGACTGTATGGCATGAAACATGTTACATCTCGTGTTTTCATGTGTTAGAAAGCCCGCAAGTTAAAAGACATGAGTAGGGGAAAACTAGGTTATCCCAAGCTTATAGGTGGCTAGGATGAAGTCCGAAAATTATTTAAGACTCAAAAGTGGAATGGCGGTGATCGGAAATAATATTTTATGTGTGGAAAATGAGGTTATGGACTAGTGCTATATCACATGAGTATAATAATGAGTATATAAGTACTATTTAAGTGGGTTGAGATCAAGAAATTAATTATGTGCGTAGTTAGTTAAATGAAGGATTATAGTAGAAGACAAGAAATTAATTAAATTATGGGACAAGTGGGTTGTGGACACAATCCACGTGACACTTAGCTAAATAACCACCTGGTGGTCTTATAAATATATAGAGATGAATAAGGTGGGGACGGACCAAATGAAGCCAAGTGTAAAGTGGAGGAATTCAATTCTCACTTCTTTCAGATATAATAAGAGGAAAAGTGGGCAGCATGTTTTTTTTTTTAAAGACACAACGTGTTGTTGTATTTTATTGGCAGCAATTACGTGAAACTATATCTCCTTGACAGAAACGTTTATTTCAAAGCATAATTTTGCTCAAGAATAACATACGGTTTCGCTCACCGCTTTAATCTCGTTGTACCGTTTTGTCGTGTTATTGAATTCGGGCTTTCTTCGAAGTGAAGTAAGGTGGAATAAGAGTACCTCTTTGCATATAAGGTAAGAAATCCTCTCTCCTAGATGTATTTGATTTATCCAAGTCGTATCTATGTTGCTAGATGAAAGAAATACGAAAATTATATCGGAAATCGGATAAATTGGTGTTGTAGTTCGGTGGGCTGTTTTGGGAGTTTGTTCTTATGAAATTATATGACTGGAAATTAATTGCATAACGTGGAGGTATTGTTGTTGTTGTTAATATTTTTGAGAAATTTCGGAATGAAGATGGGGTTTAAAACAATTGTTTAATTGACAAGCCGAGCTTGCTGCTCGTCGCATTATTGTTTGAATTATTGAAAATATTTTTTATAATGTTGAAATTTGGATCGATGGGATTAATTGTTGATGTTGTTAATATGGTTGTTGGTATTGTAGTTGATGATTTGGCCGAGTTGAATTCTCGGGGTTTGTTAAATTTATAAAGGAAATCTTTGTCCGAATTTCTATAAATGACGTTCTAGCATAGGGTTGGATTCCTAAGTAAGTACCTATAGCTAATGTTTGGTATCTACTGACGTTGTTGTAGATCTTGGGGAGCCCGAGACTTAGGTTTGGATTAGCTTAAGAAGCGGCAAGGTATGTAAAGCTATCCCTTCTTTCTTTTAGGCATGAATTACATAAAACGAGCGAACGATGAACATACATGACTCCAATGAATTCTAGTTCTCAGCGGTACTTGACATGACAGTTGTCTTTGATTCTCAAGTGTTGGTTCATTATAATTATTCTATTGAGTCTCAGATGATGATTCATTTTGTACATGATTGTTCCTAATATTCTACTCGTGAACAGTTTTATTGCATCATTTCATCGAGTCCTCACTAGAGGGGGCGGGTACGGTATATATATGATTATTCCACGGTCCCTTACTAGAGGGCCGGGTGCGTATGTATATGATTATTTCTTGAGTCCCTTACTAGAGGGCCGGGTACGGTGTATATATGATTATTTCTCTGAGTCCTTCACTAGAGGGCCGAGTACGGTATATATATGATTATTTCACCGAGTCCCTCACTAGAGGGCCGGGTACGGTATATATATGATGATTTCACCGAGTCCTCACTAGAGAAGTGAGTACGGTATATATATGATTATTTCTTGAGTCCCTCACTAGAGGGCGGGTACGTTATATATGTATATGACTTCGTTCAAGAGTCCCATAATGGTAGGGTGCGGTGTATTATATAGATATGCATGACTCTCATCTCATAAGGCACAGGTGCAATGGTATCTTTGATTATCATACTTGTCTCCTGTCATCTTTTACTCAGTCATGATCTTCTTTATTGTACTTCATGCTTTACATACTCACTACATTTTCGTGCTTTGACCCGTTTCTTCGGGGTTGCGTCTCATGCCCCTGTACATACACTCGTTTGGTGATCCTCAGGACTAGGACTTACCTTTCGTGCTTGGAGAGCTCCATTGTTCCGGAGCTTGAGTCATTTTGGTACAGATCCTTTGCTATAGACTTATGCATATCCAGAGGTACGGCGGGGCCCTGTCCCGTCATATTTCACTATTATACTCTTAGAGGTCTGTAGACATGTGTGGGTTATATATATGTTTTGGTCAGCTGTATCGACGTAGTTGTTTTGTATATCCCTGTATATAGTGGCAGCCTCGTCGGCTCGCATATTTTGTTATGTTTTGGTTAGCTGTAATTCCTCAGGAGACAGGATCATTCTGATATATGACGTTATGAGTTTACAGTTTACTTTTACAAATTTCCATATTGTCCTTAGTTCTAGTCTGATTATATTTAGCAGGTTCGTATACGAGTGTCCAATTCGGGCACTGGTCATGGCCCATCGGTTTAGATCATGACAAAAGTGGTATCAGAGCAGTTTATCCTCGGAGTGTCTACAGACCGTGTCTAGTAGAGTCTTGTTTATCGGTGTGTTGTGCCCCACATCTATAAACAGAAAGCTACAGGACATTTAGGATGTTACCTTTCCTTCTCACTCTAGATCGTGCGATAGAGCTATGTTATCCGGATAATCCCCTCTAATGAATTGTTGTGTTTTCAGCTATGCCTCCAAAGAAAGCGACAGCTGCCCAGAAGGGTAAATCAGCAGTAGGAGATACTAGTCGGACTAGGGCCCATGCCCAGTTGATGCCTGAGATAGTAGTCCAGTCAGCGAGCTCTGCTACATCGCTACCTCCAGAGGAGCTTGGAGCGACGGCGGCTCTCCGGTTCGAGCGGCGACACCACCCACTTGCTCCTAAGGCCCACCTGAGCCTCCGACTCCTCGGCCCGGGGCGGAGGATAGGGCATGAGAGATGCGGTTCGATTCTTGACAAGATTAGTGGCGGGGCGAGCTCACAGGCATGGACTAGGAGTTGACCATGCAGATAGATCTGATTGTTTGAGGGTTCGTGACTTCTTAAATTGTAATCCTCCAGAGTTTTTCGGGTCAAAGCCCGAGGATGATCCACAGGAGTTTATTCGATAGATGCAACGTACATTGAGGATAATCAAGGCTTCTGAGACTGAGTCTGTTGAGTTGGCTTCGTATCGATTGCGGGATGTAGCTGTTAATTTGGTATGAGTCTTGGGAGTTATCTAAGGGCGAGGGTGCTCCTCCAGCGGTATGGGATGAGTTTGTGGAGGCCTTCCTTGGCCACTTCCTGCCTCTAGGGATGAGGCGAGCTAGAGTTGATAGGTTCTTACATTTGAGGCAGAATGGCAGGATCGTTCGAGAGTATCGTCTTGAGTTTGATTCATTGGCTAGATATGTGCCGACTATTGTAGCTAATATGGCAGATAGAGTAGGGGAAAACGAGGTTACCCCAAGCTTATAGGTGGCTAGGATGAAGTTCGAAAATTATTTAAGACTCAAAAGTGAAATGGCGGTGATTGGAAATAATATTTTATGTGTGGAAAATGAGGTTATGGACTAGTGCTATATCACATGAGTATAATAATGAGTATATAAGTACTATTTAAGTGGGTTGAGGTCAAGAAATTAATTATGTGCGTAGTTAGTTAAATGAAGGATTATAGTAGAAGACAAGAAATTAATTAAATGGGACAAGTGGGTTGTGGACACAATCCACGTGACACTTAGCTAAATAACCACTTGGTGGTCATATAAATATATAGAGATGAATAAGGTGCTTGAGTGGCAATTAGTTAAGAGAAGTGGTGGGGACGGACCAAATGAAGCCAAGTGTAAAGTGGAGGAATTCAATTCTCACTTCTTTCAGATATAATAAGAGGAAAAGTGGGCAGCATGTATTTTTTTTAAAGCCACAACGTGTTGTTGTATTTTATTGGAAGCAATTACGTGAAACTATATTTCCTTGACAGAAACGTTTATTTCAAAGCATAATTTTGCTCAAGAATAACATATGGTTTCGCTCACCGCTTTAATCTCGTTGTACCGTTTTGTCGTGTTATTGAATCCGAGCTTTCTTCGAAGTGAATTAAGGTGGAAGAAGAGTACTTCTTTGCATATAGGTAAGAAATCCTCTCTCCTAGATGTATTTGATTTATCCAAGTCGTATCTACGTTGCTAGATGAAAGAAATACGAATATTATATCGGAAATCGGATAAATTGGTGTTGTAGTTCGGTGGGCTATTTTGGGAGGTTGTTCTTATGAAATTATATGACTGGAAATTAATTGCATAACCTGGAGGTATTGTTGTTGTTTTTAATATTGTTGAGAAATTTCGGAATGAAGATGGGGTTTAAAACTATTGTTTAATTGACAAGCCGAGCTTGCCGCTCGTCGCATTATTGTTTGAATTATTGAAACTATTTTTTATAATGTTGAGGGGCTGGATCGATGGGATTAATTGTTGATGTTGTTAATATGGTTGTTGGTATTGTTGTTGATGATTTGGCCGAGTTGAATTCTCGGGGTTTGTTAAATTTATAAAGGAAATCTTTAGAGATTTCTATAAATGACGTTCTAGCATAGGGTTGGATTCCTAAGTACCTATAGCTAATGTTTGGTATCTACGACGTTGTTGTAGATCTTGGGGAGCCGAGACTTAGGTTTGGATTAACTTAAGAAGCCGCGAGGTATGTAAAACTATCCCTTCTTTCTTTTTGGCATGAATTACATAAAACGAGCGAACGATGAACATACATGACTCCAATGAATTCTAGTTCTCAGCGGTACTTGACATGACAGTTGTCTTTGATTCTCAAGTGTTGGTTCATTATAATTATTCTATTGAGTCTCAGATGATGATTCATTTTTGTACATGATTGTTCCTAATATTCTACTCGTGAACAGTTTTATTGCATCATTTCACCGAGTCCCTCACTAGAGGGCCGAGTACGGCATATATATGATTATTTCACGGAGTCCTCCTAGAGGGCGGGAGTACGGTATATATATGATTATTTCAAAGAGTCCCTCACTAGAGGGCCGGGTACGGTATATATATAATTATTTCACCGAATCCGCACTAGAGAGTAGGGTACGGTATATATATGATTATTTCCGAGTCCCTCACTAGAGGGCGGGTACGGTATATATATGATTATTTCATCGAGTCCCTCACTAGAGGGCCGGGTACGGTATATCTATGATTATTTCATCGAGTCCCTCACTAGAGGGCCGGGTACGTTATATATGTATATGACTTCATTCATCGAGTCCCATAATGGGCTGCGTACGGTGTATTATATAGATATGCATGACTCTCATCTCATAAGGCACATGTGCATTGGTATCTTTAATTATCATACTTGTCTCCTGTCATCTTTTACTCAGTCATGATCTTCTTTATTGTACTTCATGCTTTACATACTCAGTATATTTTTGTCTTGACCCCTCTTCGGGGTTGCGCTTCGTGCCGTAGGTACGGACACTCGGTTTGGTGATCCTCGACCTAGGACTTATACTCATTTTACAGCTTGGAAGCTCCGTTGTTCAAGCTTAGTCATTTTGGTACAGATCCTTTGATATAGACTTATGCATATCCAGGGGTACGACGGGGCCCTGTCCCGTCATATTTCACTATTATACTCTTAGAGGTCTGTAGACATGTGTGGGTTATATATATGTTTTGGTCAGCAGTATCGACGTAGTTCGTTTTGGATATCCCTGTATATAGTGGTAGCCTCGTCGGCTCGCATATTTTGTTATGTTTTGGTTAGCTGTGACTCCTTAGGAGACAGGATCATTTTGATATATGACGTTATGAGTTTACAGCTTGCTTTTACAAATTTTCATATTGTCCTTAGTTTCAGTCTGATTATATTTAGCAGGTTCGTATACGAGTGTCCGGTTCGAACGCGGTGTCATAGCCAATCGGTTTTGGGTCGTGATAAAAGTGGTATCGAGACGGTTCATTCGTGGGGGGGGGGGGGGGGGGGGGGGGGGGGGTGTCTAGTAGAGTCTTGTTTATCGGTGTGTTGTGCACCACATCTATAAATAGTAAGCTACAGGACATTTAGGATGTTACCTTTCCTTCTTACTCTAGATCGTGTGATAGAGCTGTGTTAGCAGGATAATCCCCTCCAACGAATTGTTGTGTTTTCAGATATGCCTCCAAAGAAAGCGACAACTACCCAGAAGGGCAAATCAGTAGTTGGACATACTAGTTGGACTCAAAGAGTTACTAGGGCCCATGCCCAGTTGATGCCTGAGACGGTAGTCCGATCGGCTAGCTGCGCTTTCCCGTCGCCGCCTCCGGAGGAGCTTGGAGCGGCGAGCCGACTCCGAGTTCGGGGGTAGCACCACCCACTCCCGTGGCCGTGCACGAGCCTCCAACTCCTTAGCCAAGGACGGAGGATAGGGCCATGAGAGATGCAGTTCAGTTGTTGACCAGATGATATGATCCTACTTGGTACACCTCATTTCAAGACTTACATCCAAGGCCAAGATATAGAACTTGCACGAATGCTGTTAGTCAATTTTTAGTTGAAAGTATGAAATTCCCCACCCGCAAGCACACTAATCCCTATAAACTCCAATGGTTTAATGAATGTGGTGAAATGAGGGTTAACAAGCAAGCCATTATCAAATTTAGCATTGACAAGTACGAGATGAGATTTTGTGTGATGTAAAGAAATTGCCAAGTAGAAGCTTGCCGTCTATTTCTTGGAAGACCTTGGCAATTTGATGTTGATGCGCAACATAGTGGGAGAACTAACAAGTACTCATTTGTGGTCCAAGGGGGAAGAAGTACATTCTTAACCCATTAACCCTTTACCAAGTGAGTGAGGATTGTGTGAGTGATGAGGGAGCTTCGAGAGAAGTATCAAAGGGGAAGAAGAGTGAAGAGAGACTTTATTGGTCGTAAGTGGAGAACATCTCAAGATGGTTCCAAGAAATGTTTGTTGGCCAAACCAAGTAATTACTTGAAAGGGGTTGACGAGAGACCTTGCATGGTGTGTCTTTGTCAACAAGGATCTTCTCTCTTAAATACTAACCAAGCTACTAGCACTTTGCCTAGTAGTATGTCTTCTCTTTTGCGGAATATAAAGCTTGTTCTCGGAGAAATGCCGTGGCTTACCTACCTTGAGAGGTATTGAGCACGAATCGACTTTAGCCATCGGGTTCCCAATTCCCAACAAAGCGGCTTATAGGAGCAACCGGAAGAAACAAAAGAATTACAAAAGGCAAGTGGATGAACTTCTTAAAAAAGGGGCTAGTGAAGGAGAGTCTTAGCAGGTGTGGATTTTCGGTGATTCTTGTTCCAAAGAAGATGGCACTTGGAGGATGTGCATTGATTGTGATCAAAAAATCACGATAAAGTAGCCTCCCTTAGAGGCTTAATGATATGTTGGATGAGTTTTGGCTAAATGGTTTTTGAAGATTGAT
>NW_026718143.1:0-23610 GCF_029784015.1 Lycium ferocissimum
TTTCGCATTGGTGGCCCCCCTGGGGTTGCTGGGTCTTTATTTTGTATACGTTTGGTGCCCCGGGGCCCAGTACGTAGTTGTATTCGGACATTTTTTAGAGGTTTCATAGACGGATTTAGTTTAGTGGGTGGTCTTAGGATTACGGTATTATGCTTCAATTTTCATCTTTTGAGATGGTTTCAACTTTATTAAAAATTATATTTTCGATTTATTTAAATTGCGTCGCATAGATATGTTGTTTGATGCCCTGTTGACAAGGGAGAGGTTCGCTCGGCCCCCAAAGGCAGGGTCAGTGTTACCCCCACCGGGTTTGGCGAAATTTGGTATCGGGGTTTGGCCCCCCCATTTTTCATTTCCCCCAGTTTCCCCTGCGTTCGATACGATTAGAGGGTTTTGGGGGCCCCAAAAACAGGGAAAACCCCCTATTTTTTTTTCAAGGGGAAACCTCCGGGAGTAAGTGGCCGATGGAAAGCTAGATCGCCCCCGAAAATAATGGATTTATCTTTTTCGTCGACTCGAATGAAGCGGTTTTTTTCCCCTACATTTTGAATTTCTTCACAATTCTTCTTGCTTGGTTAAACCCTTTTATTTGATCTTTTGGCATAATGTGTGGACAATTTGGGATCCCGTTTTGGGTTCTTTTTGCCTTTGATTGGAAAGGTTTCCCCAAAAACTCCTCAAATAGTGTTTAAAATTCTTTTAAAAATCAACTTCATTGGGGGGAAAACGAGTTGTTGGATTTTGTTTTATACCCGGTCTTGAAACCTTTTTAAATCTGACTCCTTCCTGAAAACAAATATATGGCTAAAAACTCCCGGCTCAAATATAAAAGGGGACAAAAGGGATTTTCTTTGCCTCGGTTTGGGGGGCGTGGTTAAATCGCTTCTTTTTTTTGAAATTGTAAAAACTCCACAAAAAGGGATTTAAAAAAACAAAAAAATGTTGGGGGTCGAAGAACAAATCATCCGAGGGGGAAACAAATAACCCCCTTTTTTCCTTGTTGTTTTACGTGCTTTTATCTTTTCAAAAGGGCGGAAATAGGGGGTTCGAAACAAATTTGGGGGATTTGGTGATTCGATAGAAGTCTTGGAGACTCGGCCTGAAAATCCTTTCGAAACTTTTTCAAAGAACACTAGTCTAAAATTCTTATTATGTAACAAAGAAACTTATTTTAGGGGGCCTGAAAGTGCCATTGTTGACGGGGATTCGGGGAAAATTTTTAACTGTTTTTTGGGGATGTAAAAATTTAGAAAGTGAAGATAGTTTTATTTATAAACGGGGTTTTTTTTAAGCATAAAAAAAAAAAAAAAAAAAAAAAAAAAAAACCCAAACCCTAACGAAAAAGTTCCGGGGAAATTTTGTACACACGGTTTTGGTGTATACCTCTTGGGTTCGGTGTGTCTTGTTGGAAAAAAAAGGGGTATTCGGGGGGTTGCTATGATGATAAGGCGGTTTAACTTTTGCAACCTTTTGGGGGCCGATTGGTGGATGAGCGCTTTGGTAAGATGAGGAAAAACAACACGGATACGATCTTTTGGTTTTACGAAATATGGCATGAGAATAAAGAGGTGGTAATCCAGGCAGGAGGAGCTTATTTTCTTTGACTGCGGGTGTGAGGAGGCTGTGGTGTGTCACTTTGCGGCCTCGGTTGTAGTCGTCACAAGGTGCATAAATGCGACATTTTTTAACTGCGGTCGTGCAACATAAAAAAAAAAAAAAAAAAAAAAAAAAAAAGAGAAAGTCACAGAGAAGGTTGGAGTTGTTTACTAGTTTGCGGCAAGGAAACAACAACGAAATTCATGGAGACAACACGATTTGGAGCGAGGAAGGCCAACAAACACACACATGAAGGAAACGAAGCAAAGAAGATGATACATGGTTCTCACTGGAACATAAAACTCGTGCCATTGAACAACAGATAATACGGTGGGAGCATAATGAGAATCAATGCAAACAGTAAAGTGCACGATAGAGGTCACACCACCACCGTTTACGAAAGAATGACACGGTACGTTTGTCAAGATGCTAGTGTGAACTGGAAGCGGAACTCAAAAAAAAAAAAAAAAAAAAAAAAAAAAAAGGAGAGGGGGAATATGCAGAGAAGGCCGGAGGTGCCTTTGACTCGGGTGTGACAACCACAGTACAGCCGGGGTGAGAAACTCACACATCAAAGAATGCTTTTGGTGTGAGGCTTGCACTTTTGTCGGCAGGAATATGAGAAGGGTGTTGAGGTGGAATAGGGATCATTGCCATCGTGTTCAAGTCTATGGGAGGAGAACATGATGGTACTTTATCTACTCACACCGGTTTCTGTTTTGCAGTACCTTGGCAAAGGGAGAGCGCGGAGGAAAGGCCATCGACATTCTGCCATGCCACTGGAAACACGGCGGCTCCCCGCTTCTGCTCAGTGGTGTAAACTGAACTGCATCACAGGAGCAAAAAGAAACAAAGGCTGCAAGGACAATGAGCAGCAATTGCAAAGAATCAATACAGAGTTGGAAAGTAATTCACAAGAACAATTACTACAACATTTTACAGGTTGTAGGTGGTATATGAACAACAGATTTTTCAGAATTGATATACACAGATATACCAATGGTATACATGGTATACGGTGCTAATTTGGGACTGCTTGAAATATAAAGTTGCACTCATGATCTATTTATTGTTATCTTCTCAGTGGGTGGTATTAGCACCCCGGGATGCTCATCCTACTGAGGAATTATCAATATTTGGAGAATGCAGTATGCGACTTCATCTGCTGCACCAAGTAGCAGTTTTTTGGCCTGAATTTGATCATCAACTGCTCAAGATCAAGTTATTTATTACATTTTTCACTTTTACTTCCACTACTTTTAATTAATTCTTTAGCAATTTGTAGTATAAGTTAAGACAATCTGTAAGTCTTAATTTGGTCATTAGTTTAGTTTGCTCTTATTATTAGCCTTTGGCTACATTTGTAAAGAATTTTTTAATTTGTTTTGAGAAAATTTATAAAATTAGCCCTAGGAACCAAAATGCCTAGTGGACTTTAATAAAAAAAAAAAAAAAAAAAAAAAAAAAAAAAAAAAAAAAAACCCTAAACCCCAAAAAAAAAAAAACCCCTTCATCTGCTTGCTCTCTCTCTCTCTAGAGAGCTTCTCTCTCTAGGCGATAATCTGCGCCTTCTTTGCGCAGCTTCGTTTCAGGCCTTTCATGGCCGCTCAGGCCACTGGACAGCCTCCTAGTGAGGTTGTCCACCCCACCTTAGACTACTCAAAAATATTAAAACCCACCACTCTCAATCCACCAATACAGCCCGTAGCAGCCATTCCAATAAAACCTGTCGTTTTTCAGCATGGCGAACCCACAGTGCAATGGGATATAGACGAAGTTGAGCGCATGGTCATTCTGGAAAATCTTCAATATGCCGTTGTGGGGAAATTTTCTTATAGCTGGCCAGAATTTCATGATTTACGGGACATGATTCCAAGTCAATGTGAAATAAAAGGCAAGTGTGCTGTAGGATTTTTGTGCAATCGTCACGTCCTAATCCGATTGTCTTTGTTCGAAGATTACGTTCAGTTGTTATCCAAACCAGCATACTATATTAGGGATAAACATTATTATCATCAAATGAGACCACTCAAATGGGATCCTTGGTTTGACCCGGAGGAGGAGACGTCGATCGCGATAGCATGGATTTCTTTTCCCACGTTACCTCCTAATTATTTCGTCAAAGAAGCTTTGTTCTCATTAGCTTCAGCAGTTGGAAAGCCCCTCCATGTTGACTTAGCGACAAAGAATAAAACACGGCCAAGTTGTGCACGTGTAAAGGTTGAAGTTGATCTTTTAGCGGAGCATCCAAAGCGAGTGCAAATTCAATGTATTAATCCTGCGAATGGAGAAACAAGGTCTAGGTGGATTAAAATTAAATATGATTTTATGCCGAAGTACTGTACACATTGTTGTTTGCAAGGACATGATGAAGATGGTTGTAGAGTACTTCATCCTGAATTGATTCTGGGGAATAAGGAACAGCGAGATGATGTTAATGCCGAGAAAATTGGTAACCAATCTGCTACAGGTGATGGTGAACAAGCAGATACTGGAAAAAATCAATTAGCTACTGTTGGAAATTCAAAACAAAGTGGAAAACAGCCAGTTAATTGGAATGGGAAAAATTATACTGCTCCAGTTAGAGTTTTATCAAGCGGGAAGGTTGTTGGGAATATTCAAAAGACATGGCGATGGAATAAAGGTCAAAATCGACCAACTTTGATTGAGAATAGTAACAATCAAGTTTCAGGAAGTGGAGATGGTGTAGGTACTGGAAAAGAATTGGTTACGGTGGGGAATGGAGTTTTAGCACCTTTTCAGACTTCCAACAAATTTTCAACTCTTGATGAGGGTAATGAAAATAATAATCAGTTGGTCGAGATTGCATTGGCACAAGACACAGTTGAACCAGTGGCTAAAGTCATAGCGAGTGAAGTGGAGCAAAATTTGTCTACGAGTGACGCTAGGGGGGAGAAAAACGGAGCAGTCCCTGTTTTGAATGTTAATGCAAAAATTTTTTCTCCAGCAAAGAAAAATGAATCTCCTGGGAAGGAGATGAATACAAAAGAATGGGTGACTTCAGCCTTTCTCAAGGAAACAGGGGGTCAATTAGTTACTACTAATCAGTCATGCCAAGAAGTTCCATCTCAAACATGTACTAATACTACAAAGGAAGGGGACAAAAATTTGTGGAGTGATCAAGTGGAGGAGGAGAAAGAAGAGGGTGAATTAATTGCTAACAAAGTTGATGAACGTGCCAATGAACAAAGTCGACTGGATAGCCAAGATCAAGGCGATGGTATCAGTCACACAAATTCTGAAGCAGTAGTCGTAATTGCAGGGGCTAAAAATCCAGCAAAAGGACCAGAAAAATGCAATACTGATGAAGAAGGGGTGAACAAAAATGGAACTGAAGCAGCGACTTGTTCAGGTGGGAATATGAAAGAGTCTGAAATAAAGGATGACGCAGTTGCAAACAAGAATAAAAGCAACATTCCAGCAGTTCAGCACGACGATGAAGATATGAGTATGAATGGAGTTAGTCAGGAAGTTGATAATTCTCCTGCAGTTGATACCACAGTTGTGCAGTTGCTAAAAAATAATTCAATGAGAAAGCAGCAGCAAATTGTTGCATCTACTGTAGCTTTGCCAGTTGTAGCTCATGGGGCTAAGTCAGGAGAAGAAATTAAAGAATTCATCGGCATTGACCGAGACGAGGAGTCCACTGCTCAAAATTTCCATAATGTTGCAAGAGAAGGGGATTTATCTCCTAGACAGATAGAAAAAGGAAAATCAGGTGGAAAACAAAGGAAGAAGCATCAAAATAACAGTGCACATGTTTCAGGTGTACAAACAAGGAGAACTTTGTCTAAATCCAATATGTAGCTATGAATAACGCTCTTATTTGGAATATTAGATCAGTACATACTAAGAAAGCTTTCAAACGGCTTCTGTCAATGCATAAAAAGTTCCAATTTTACCTTATTGGACTGTTGGAGCCTTTCCAACATGCTAATAAAATTGAAAAGTATAGAAGGAGATTGGGGCTGAACACTGCTTTGTCCAACATAAATGGTAAAATCTGGGCATTTGTTGATGAGAATTTTGAGGTGACGGTTCTTATGGATATGGAGCAGCAACTTACTTTAAAGTTGTTCAATATTGATCTTGGGAAGGAGATGATAGTTACACTTGTGTATGCAAAGTGTGATTCAATAGAGAGGGTTGCATTGTGGGATACACTCTATTCTCTAGGGTCTGATATGACTAATCCTTGGCTTGTAGCAGGTGATTTTAACGTCATTGTTGATGAGGAGGAAAAATATGGAGGGCTTCCCGTCTCCATCAATGAAGTAGAAGATTTCCGGCATTGCATACAAACATGTAATTTATCTGATTTGGGCTTCAAGGGAAGCATTTTTACATGGTGGAATGGCAGGCCGGATGAAGCTTGTATTTTTAAAAGGTTGGATAGGTGCTTGGGCAACTTTGAATTTCAACAGATGTTTCCTGGCTTAGATGTGTCTCACTTAATACGATTTGGCTCAGATCATTCGCCATTATTGCTTGAGTGCAAAGGTGACTGTCCACAAATTAAGAAATCTTTCAAGTTTCTAAACTTTTGGACAACTCATGAGAGCTTTCTGGATGTGGTGAGGGAGAATTGGAATACTGAGGTCGTGGCTAATCCTTTTGTTCAATTTAATCTTAAATTGAAGAAGATGAAGAAGGTTCTGTCGAACTGGAGTAAATCTACTTATGGAGATATTTTTCAGAAAATTGCTAACCTGGAGGACGTGATTAAGGTGCTGGAAAATCAATTTGAACTTGATCCTTCACAAGAGAACAGGCAGAGTTTGTTAAAAGCTCAAGCGGATTTGACTAGAGTGATGCATATAGAAGAGGAATTTTGGAGACAAAAAGCGGGTATGAGCTGGTTTCAGGAGGGTGACAAAAATTCCAGGTTTTTTCATGCTCAAGTTAATGGTAGAAGAAGAAAGATGCAAATAAAGAGGATCCAACAAGATGGCCAGTGGGTAGAATCGACAGAGGAAATAGCTGCTGCTGCTGTGAATTTTTTCCGAAAACAATTCACAGAAGAAGGAACCCCATCAGATTTTGAAATCTTAAAACATGTCCCCAGCATGATTGACATGGAGCAAAATGCACAACTGGTTGCTTGGCCAACGAAAGAGGAAGTCAGGACTGCAGTCTTTGGGTTGAATGGTGAAAGCGCAGGAGGTCCGGATGGTTATACGGGCAAATTTTTTCAGTCCTGCTGGGAAATAGTAGGAGATGATGTTTGCGCAATGGTCGGGAATTTTTTTGGAGGTCAGAGGCTGCCCAAATATATTACTCACACCAATCTTGTTCTACTGCCAAAGAAGAAGGAGGTGGTCACATACTCTGACATGAGGCCGATAAGTCTGAGTAACTTCGTCAATAAAATATTCTCAAGAGTTATTCATGATAGGTTAGTTGGCATGTTACCTGATTTGATATCTCCTAATCAAGCAGGCTTTGTGAAGGGGAGGAGCATCGTAGAAAATATTTTATTGACGCAGGAGATCATCACAGACATAAGATTGAGAACACGGGCAGGTCCTAATGTTGTCATAAAGCTTGATATGCAGAAAGCTTATGACAGATTGTCTTGGTTTTTCTTGACGAAAGTCCTGAGGAAGATGGGATTCGGTGAGAGGTTCATCAGCTTGATCTTTGAACTCTTGTCTAATAATTGGTATTCGGTCCTGATAAATGGCCAACCTTATGGTTTTTTCAAATCAACAAGGGGGGTAAAGCAGGGGGATCCTCTTTCTCCTACTTTATTTATTTTGGCTGCTGAAGTGATGTCTAGGGCCTTGAACGCTTTGCATAATAATTTGTATTTTTGTGGTTTTGGTCTTCCTAAATGGAGTCCGAAAATCAACCATCTAGCTTATGCAGACGACACCATTATATTTTCCTCTTCATGCTCTATTTCCTTACAATTGATTATGGAGGTGCTGACAGATTATGAAAAAGCATCTGGTCAGAAAATAAATAAGGAAAAAAGCTCAATTTATATGCATCATTTGGTGGATTCAGAAGTGGTAGATACAGTGCAGCGTGTTACTGGAATTGGAAGACAGGACTTCCCGTTGACATATTTAGGATGCCCTATTTTTTATAGTCGAAGAAATATGTCCTTTTATTCGGAGCTTATTCAGAAAATACTTGGCAAATTACAATCGTGGAAAGGGAAATTGCTTTCATATGGTGGGAGAGCCGTTCTTATTTCTCATGTGCTACAAGGGATGCCTATTCACTTGTTATCGGCTGTAAACCCTCCTGATTATGTGATTCAAAAATTACATAAGATATTTGCTCAATTTTTTTGGTGCAATACTGTTGGTGATAGAAGCAGACATTGGGTAAAATGGGTGGAGTTGTGTTTGCCACAGAATGAAGGAGGCGTGGGGTTCAGGTCCTTGTTCGATGTATCAAAGGCTTTATTTGCCAAATTGTGGTGGAACTTCAGGACAAAACCATCTCTGTGGAGCGCCTTTATGAGCAACAAATATTCCAAGAAGATTAATCCTGTGGCCGTACAGTGGAAAGAAGGTTCTCATATTTGGAAAAAAATGTTGGAAGCCAGAGATTTAATCGAGCATCAAATTTACTGGAAACCTAGAATGGGATCTTCTCAATTTTGGTTCGATAATTGGACAGGGCTAGGGGCATTGTATTTTATCACTCCGCCAGACTTTTATTGTGATGAGTCAATTATTAATGTGGCTGAAGTTGTGAGTGATAACAGGTGGAATGAACAATTGTTGAGAAATTTTTTGCCTGTTGATTTAGCTGAATACATAATGGAAGATGTCCAGGTTCCAACTCACTTTCAGGAACTGGATATACCTTATTGGATGCTAGAGACGACTGGAGAATTTTCTGTAAAATCTGCTTGGGAGTATATTAGATTGAGGGGTGAAAAATCTGATATATACAAGTATATATGGGTAAAGGGGCTGCCATATAAAATATCTTTTATGATGTGGAGAACCTGGAAATTTAAAATTCCTTTGGATGATGGTGTGAAAAATATCGGATTTAGTTTGGCGTCGAGGTGTAGTTGTTGTGCCAGGCCGCATGAGGAAACTATTGGACATGTGTACTTGAAAGAACCTATTGCTAATCGGGTTTGGGAATACTTTTGTTCTTATGCAGGTATATCCATTGGAGGATTACAACTTCAGCAGATTATTGTTAAGTGGTGGACTGCTCCTGTTCTTCCAAGACTTCAACCAATTTTTTGGGCTGTTCCTGCCATAATTATTTGGGAGTTATGGAAGAAAAGAAATTCCAACAAGCATGGCGAGAAGGTGACTGCTAACAGGATTATATATCAAGTCTCAAGCATTTTACAAATGCTCGTCAAGATCAGGAAGCCAGCGATTAAGCAAGTCCCTCACAGGTGGCCAGACATAATCCGAGTGTTGGAAAAATTTGTGCCAGCTTTGAAGGTAACGCAGGTTCTATGGAATTTACCTCCGGAAAATTGGTTAAAATGCAACACGGATGGAGTATCCCGAGGTAATCCAGGCAGAAGCTCCTATGCTTTTTGCATTAGAGATCCTTTGGGTGATTTGATATATGCAGAAGCTAAGGAAATTGGAGATGGAACAAACACATTGTCGGAGACTATTGCAATGTTGGAGGCTGTTCGATATTGTGTAGCTCATAATGTGTTCAACTTGATATTAGAAACTGATTCTTTGTTTCTAAAAAACTTAGTTGATGGTACTTGGAAGCCGCCATGGATTATCGCTGCTGAATTGGAGGAAATAGTTGAGTTGCTGGGGAATTTGAATGTTCAGGTCCTGCATGTAATGAGGGAAGGCAACCAGCTCGCGGATCACTTGGCAAATAATGCACTTGAACATGGCGACAGTATAGTGCATTCATTCAACGAGCTGGACATACAAGGAAAAAAGATTATTAATAGCGACAAGCTTCAATGTCCATATTTGCGAGTTCGGGCTGCAAGAAGAAGATGATGGAGTTGTGTCTCTATTTTATGGACGTTCTCAGGTGTTGGTTGAGGAGGTTGTCCACAAAGAATTCAAGAACTGCTGCAAGTTATTTTTGCATCATGCTACTGTTATCGCGAGGAAAATTGGTCATGGATTGGTTGATTTTTACTCATCCAGTTCAAGTTACGACGCTGCACTGCTTTGGGGTTTGGGTTACTGCCAGACAATTCCTTTGTTTCTTCAATATTTATGTGAAGGGATGCATTTTGGTTCGAATTAGAGCACCTACTGGTGCGACTTTTGTACAACACCAGATGGTGATGCGTAATGTGCGACGGGGCTGCACTTTTGGCGAACATTTTAGCTACTGTCCAGGCCATATTTGCTGCGTTTTTGAAGAGTGGGAAGGGCACCAAATGGTGCTTGTTAACTCAAAAACTGATGCAATTTATTTCTGCATAAAATCACTGAATAGAGGAGAAAATTTTAGCCTTGTTTGGTGGAATTTTACTCGACCAACTGCTGCTAGGAATGTTTTTCTCATTACATTTTTTGGCCAGCAATTTTGTAGTAGATTGGGATGGCTTTTGCAATCTGGTGTGAAATGGAGAGTGACGGGAAAGAAGAGGATGATGGGATCAACAATGTGCCACCATGTTCAAGTCTTTCGGGAGGAGAGCATGGAGGTATTTTTTATTGCTAACATTGTCTTCTTTTTTGCAGGTTACATTATTTTATACAAGTTTTATTTATTGATAATTTCTCAGTGCGTGGTATTAGCACTTGGTGCTCAGTCCATTGAGAGATCGTCGATGAATGAAACTTGTATGCTATGGGGATATGAACAGTTGTTCTGGCTGAGTTCAGACGAAAAACCAAGGAGAGACATGGGACCAGCAGCAGCAGCCACACAATATGCAGGCCACGCGCACACAGTAGCGCTCATACATGGAATACTCATCAGCGGAGGAGGCATTTGTGGCTATGTTAGAAGGAAGGAATTGATCAAGATTGAAACCATTATTGGCCTTTTGTTGATGCAAGAATCTGTTGACTTGGAAGCAACAGAATGAAACTTGTATGCTATGGAAATATGAAGAGTTGTTCTGGATGAGTTCAGACGAAAAACAAGGAAAGACATGCGACCAGCAGCAGCAGCTGCACAATATGCAGTTTTAGTAGGAAGGAATCATGCAGAGAAGGCTGGAGGTTTGCTAAACTCCACAATGATACATGGAGAAATAAGGAGTAATGTGCAGATGCCTTTGCCTACTGGTGTAAACAGTGCTGGTGTGCACCAGGAGAAAAAAAAAAAAAAAACTAGTTTTCATGATCAGGGGCAAAATGGGAAATATGATTTTTTGGTTGAAATGCTTCATGGGGAGATACAGATTGATGGAACCATTCTTTCACAACTGTTTGGGGTGGAGAACCTGGTTTTTAGGCATATTCACAACACTGCTGTTTACAAGGACAGTAGCAATGAAAGGATTGGTGCAGCAGCTACATGGCACAGCAGAATTTAGTACACACAGTGTTTGGATGTATAGCACTCTTGGTTACTGGTGTAGTGCTGTTGGAAAATAGCGCTGATATGTGCAGCACCTGGGGTTGCATGGTCAATGATAAAGCTGGTTGCTAAGCTTTGTACAGCACTACTGGGCACAATTGGTGGATGAGCGCATTTGGTAAGATGAGGAAAAACAACACAGATACAATGCTGGTTTCTAGGAAATATGGCATGAGAATAAAGAGGTGGTAATCCAGGCAGGGAGGAGCTTATTTTCTTTGACTACTGGTGTGAGGAGGCTGCTGGTGTGTCACTTTGCAGCCTCGGTTAGGTGGCTGTCACAAGGTGCATAAATGCAGCATTTTTTGCTGCAGCTGTGCAACATAAAAAAAAAAAAAAAAAAAAAAAAAAAGAAAGCTGCAGAGAAGGTTGGAGTTGTTTACTGGTTTGCAGCAAGGAAACAACAACAGAATTCATGGAGACAACCTGGTTTGGAGCAAGGAAGGCCAACAAACAACACATGAAGGAACATGAAGCAGCAGCATGATACATGGTTCTGCTGAACATGCAACTCAGGCCATTGAACAACAGATAATACAGCTGGGAGCATAATGAGAATCAATGCAGCGTAAAGTGCACAGTAGGGTCACACCACTACTGTTTACAGCAATGACACAGCTGTTTGCTGAAGATGCTAGTGTGAACCAGGAAGGGAACTCAAAAAAAAAAAAAAAAAAAAAAAAAAAAACAGGAGGGGGGAATATGCAGAGAAGGCTGGAGGTGCCTTTGACTACTGGTGTGACAACCAAGCTGCTGGGGTGAGAAACCTTGCACATCAGCAATGAATGCTGGTGTGAGGTTTGCACATCAGCAGGAATATGGAGAAGGGTGTTGAGGTGGAATAGGGATCATTGCCATCATGTTCAAGTCCTATGGGAGGAGAACATACCCTAAACCCTGAAACCCTAAACCCTAAACCCTAAACCCTAAACCCTAAACCCTAAACCCTAAACCCTAAACCCTAAACCCTAAACCCTAAACCCTAAACCCTAAACCCTAAACCCTAAACCCTAAACCCTAAACCCTAAACCCTAAACCCTAAACACTAAACCCTAAACCCTAAACCCTAAACCCTAAACCCTAAACCCTAAACCCTAAACCCTAAACCCTAAACCCTAAACCCTAAACCCTAAACCCTAAACCCTAAACCCTAAACCCTAAACCCTAAACCCTAAACCCTAAACCCTAAACCCTAAACCCTAAACCCTAAACCCTAAACCCTAAACCCTAAACCCTAAACCCTAAACCCTAAACCCTAAACCCTAAACCCTAAACCCTAAACCCTAAACCCTAAACCCTAAACCCTAAACCCTAAACCCTAAACCCTAAACCCTAAACCCTAAACCCTAAACCCTAAACCCTAAACCCTAAACCCTAAACCCTAAACCCTAAACCCTAAACCCTAAACCCTAAACCCTAAACCCTAAACCCTAAACCCTAAACCCTAAACCCTAAACCCTAAACCCTAAACCCTAAACCCTAAACCCTAAACCCTAAACCCTAAACCCTAAACCCTAAACCCTAAACCCTAAACCCTAAACCCTAAACCCTAAACCCTAAACCCTAAACCCTAAACCCTAAACCCTAAACCCTAAACCCTAAACCCTAAACCCTAAACCCTAAACCCTAAACCCTAAACCCTAAACCCTAAACCCTAAACCCTAAACCCTAAACCCTAAACCCTAAACCCTAAACCCTAAACCCTAAACCCTAAACCCTAAACCCTAAACCCTAAACCCTAAACCCTAAACCCTAAACCCTAAACCCTAAACCCTAAACCCTAAACCCTAAACCCTAAACCCTAAACCCTAAACCCTAAACCCTAAACCCTAAACCCTAAACCCTAAACCCTAAACCCTAAACCCTAAACCCTAAACCCTAAACCCTAAACCCTAAACCCTAAACCCTAAACCCTAAACCCTAAACCCTAAACCCTAAACCCTAAACCCTAAACCCTAAACCCTAAACCCTAAACCCTAAACCCTAAACCCTAAACCCTAAACCCTAAACCCTAAACCCTAAACCCTAAACCCTAAACCCTAAACCCTAAACCCTAAACCCTAAACCCTAAACCCTAAACCCTAAACCCTAAACCCTAAACCCTAAACCCTAAACCCTAAACCCTAAACCCTAAACCCTAAACCCTAAACCCTAAACCCTAAACCCTAAACCCTAAACCCTAAACCCTAAACCCTAAACCCTAAACCCTAAACCCTAAACCCTAAACCCTAAACCCTAAACCCTAAACCCTAAACCCTAAACCCTAAACCCTAAACCCTAAACCCTAAACCCTAAACCCTAAACCCTAAACCCTAAAAACCCTAAACCCTAAACCCTAAACCCTAAACCCTAAACCCTAAACCCTAAACCCTAAACCCTAAACCCTAAACCCTAAACCCTAAACCCTAAACCCTAAACCCTAAACCCTAAACCCTAAACCCTAAACCCTAAACCCTAAACCCTAAACCCTAAACCCTAAACCCTAAACCCTAAACCCTAAACCCTAAACCCTAAACCCTAAACCCTAAACCCTAAACCCTAAACCCTAAACCCTAAACCCTAAACCCTAAACCCTAAACCCTAAACCCTAAACCCTAAACCCTAAACCCTAAACCCTAAACCCTAAACCCTAAACCCTAAACCCTAAACCCTAAACCCTAAACCCTAAACCCTAAACCCTAAACCCTAAACCCTAAACCCTAAACCCTAAACCCTAAACCCTAAACCCTAAACCCTAAACCCTAAACCCTAAACCCTAAACCCTAAACCCTAAACCCTAAACCCTAAACCCTAAACCCTAAACCCTAAACCCTAAACCCTAAACCCTAAACCCTAAACCCTAAACCCTAAACCCTAAACCCTAAACCCTAAACCCTAAACCCTAAACCCTAAACCCTAAACCCTAAACCCTAAACCCTAAACCCTAAACCCTAAACCCTAAACCCTAAACCCTAAACCCTAAACCCTAAACCCTAAACCCCCTAAACCCTAAACCCTAAACCCTAAACCCTAAACCCTAAACCCTAAACCCTAAACCCTAAACCCTAAACCCTAAACCCTAAACCCTAAACCCTAAACCCTAAACCCTAAACCCTAAACCCTAAACCCTAAACCCTAAACCCTAAACCCTAAACCCTAAACCCTAAACCCTAAACCCTAAACCCTAAACCCTAAACCCTAAACCCTAAACCCTAAACCCTAAACCCTAAACCCTAAACCCTAAACCCTAAACCCTAAACCCTAAACCCTAAACCCTAAACCCTAAACCCTAAACCCTAAACCCTAAACCCTAAACCCTAAACCCTAAACCCTAAACCCTAAACCCTAAACCCTAAACCCTAAACCCTAAACCCTAAACCCTAAACCCTAAACCCTAAACCCTAAACCCTAAACCCTAAACCCTAAACCCTAAACCCTAAACCCTAAACCCTAAACCCTAAACCCTAAACCCTAAACCCTAAACCCTAAACCCTAAACCCTAAACCCTAAACCCTAAACCCTAAACCCTAAACCCTAAACCCTAAACCCTAAACCCTAAACCCTAAACCCTAAACCCTAAACCCTAAACCCTAAACCCTAAACCCTAAACCCTAAACCCTAAACCCTAAACCCTAAACCCTAAACCCTAAACCCTAAACCCTAAACCCTAAACCCTAAACCCTAAACCCTAAACCCTAAACCCTAAACCCTAAACCCTAAACCCTAAACCCTAAACCCTAAAAACCCTAAACCCTAAACCCTAAACCCTAAACCCTAAACCCTAAACCCTAAACCCTAAAAACCCTAAACCCTAAACCCTAAACCCTAAACCCTAAACCCTAAACCCTAAACCCTAAACCCTAAACCCTAAACCCTAAACCCTAAACCCTAAACCCTAAACCCTAAACCCTAAACCCTAAACCCTAAACCCTAAACCCTAAACCCTAAACCCTAAACCCTAAACCCTAAACCCTAAACCCTAAACCCTAAACCCTAAACCCTAAACCCTAAACCCTAAACCCTAAACCCTAAACCCTAAACCCTAAACCCTAAACCCTAAACCCTAAACCCTAAACCCTAAACCCTAAACCCTAAACCCTAAACCCTAAACCCTAAACCCTAAACCCTAAACCCTAAACCCTAAACCCTAAACCCTAAACCCTAAACCCTAAACCCTAAAAACCCTAAACCCTAAACCCTAAACCCTAAACCCTAAACCCTAAACCCTAAACCCTAAACCCTAAACCCTAAACCCTAAACCCTAAACCCTAAACCCTAAACCCTAAACCCTAAACCCTAAACCCTAAACCCTAAACCCTAAACCCTAAACCCTAAACCCTAAACCCTAAACCCTAAACCCTAAACCCTAAACCCTAAACCCTAAACCCTAAACCCTAAACCCTAAACCCTAAACCCTAAACCCTAAACCCTAAACCCTAAACCCTAAACCCTAAACCCTAAACCCTAAACCCTAAACCCTAAACCCTAAACCCTAAACCCTAAACCCTAAACCCTAAACCCTAAACCCTAAACCCTAAACCCTAAACCCTAAACCCTAAACCCTAAACCCTAAACCCTAAACCCTAAACCCTAAACCCTAAACCCTAAACCCTAAACCCTAAACCCTAAACCCTAAACCCTAAACCCTAAACCCTAAACCCTAAACCCTAAACCCTAAACCCTAAACCCTAAACCCTAAACCCTAAACCCTAAACCCTAAACCCTAAACCCTAAACCCTAAACCCTAAACCCTAAACCCTAAACCCTAAACCCTAAACCCTAAACCCTAAACCCTAAACCCTAAACCCTAAACCCTAAACCCTAAACCCTAAACCCTAAACCCTAAACCCCTAAACCCTAAACCCTAAACCCTAAACCCTAAACCCTAAACCCTAAACCCTAAACCCTAAACCCTAAACCCTAAACCCTAAACCCTAAACCCTAAACCCTAAACCCTAAACCCTAAACCCTAAACCCTAAACCCTAAACCCTAAACCCTAAACCCTAAACCCTAAACCCTAAACCCTAAACCCTAAACCCTAAACCCTAAACCCTAAACCCTAAACCCTAAACCCTAAACCCTAAACCCTAAACCCTAAACCCTAAACCCTAAACCCTAAACCCTAAACCCTAAACCCTAAACCCTAAACCCTAAACCCTAAACCCTAAACCCTAAACCCTAAACCCTAAACCCTAAACCCTAAACCCTAAACCCTAAACCCTAAACCCTAAACCCTAAACCCTAAACCCCGAAACCCTAACCCTAAACCCTAAACCCTAAACCCTAAACCCTAAACCCTAAACCCTAAACCCTAAACCCTAAACCCTAAACCCTAAACCCTAAACCCTAAACCCTAAACTCCTAAACCCTAAACTGCCCGAATCGCTGTGAGTGCGCCCTCAAAATTCGTCCAACTTCCGGTGAAATTCGTCCTTTTTTGAGCATTGGGGATTGTTGCCCACCTCAAGGCGCCCCTACATGCAAAAACCACCCAAAGGATGCCTACCGCTCAGGGCTTCCGACGTCGGAGTTTGGAAGACGACGAGTTTCGGGTCAAACTCAATGCCATCCTCGGGTTCTAAGTAGCATAGCCACCACCAATGAAAAGCCCCAATTCCTAACGGCCAAATTTCCACGAATATCAAGTTGAAGGATTCAAAGGACCGTGTCAAAAACCCAATCGAGCTCGTATAGTGCTAATCGGCTACAAATTACCAATGTGAAAATGAAACTCAAGGTACCTTTAATGATTTCAATGCAAAAGCCCCATTGATTGATCATTCAATGCCTTCGAATTCCAATCCCAAGTCACAGTTCATACACTGCCGACACTCATGCTCCGCCATTCGCTGCATCGTGCTCAATGCCAATTGAATCAAAATGTGGTAAGGAATGTTAATTTTCGCAAGCCCCAATTGCTCATAGCCAATACTCTTCGAATTTTAATATTAGGGTTCCTGCACCTGTTCATGGGCCTGATCAATCTGAATTTTGTGTTCCTGCTATTTTGAATGCAATTGATGTTGTTAATGCTGATCATAAGTCTAAATATGAGGCATTGGATGTTAATAGGCATAGTGGGGATCAAGCTTATGCCTCTAATGTTGATTGTGATAAATTAGAGGCTACCAACAATCCTAAACAACCATGCTTTGCTGATGTTAATGCTGCTACCACCTCTGTTGACCCAAAAAATGATATGCCCACCACTAATGCTAACCACCATGTGGATCAACGAACCCATAACCAGACCATGGCCAATGAGAACCACCAAAACCAACAAAAAACCAATGCCCACACCCAGCCCCCATCACCTAAAATATCATCAAACTTTGATAATCACACTAACCTAAAACAGCCCACCAAACCTCCTCTCCCACCAAAACCAAATCCTAATCCCTCAAACATCTCCAAAAACAAGTCTATAGCCCCCCCTGAGCCACCAGTTGTTGTTCCCACCCTAGCCTCCAAAATCAAGGCTAAACAGCAAACAGCAAACTCTCTCCCCATAGAAATAGAGGAACCTATATTTACTACCAAACAAGGATTTCACACAAAGGTTTCTTGATGAATACGACTTTATGGTCAAACTTCAAGAAGTGTGTGTTCACTTTGGTAGGGAAATTTGCTAATAACATGCCAAGAATGGAAGTCATCAGGAAAAGTTTCGAGGTTCGACCGAGTTGAAAGGCAAGTTCAGCATTGCCCACTTCAATTCCACCCATGTTTATATTGACTTGGATAATGAGGATGATCAGATGGCTGTATGGAATAAGCAATATATATACATCCAAGGACAAAAAATGAGGTTTCAGATGTGGTCCCCTAAGTTTACCCCTGAAGAAGAAACACCTCTGGTACCAGTTTGGGCAATCCTACCACATTTTCCATGGCACTGCTACTATATGGAGTTTGTTTCCAAGTTCCTAGCTCCTGTTGGCAAAGCTATGTATTTGGATACTGCATCCTTGCAAAAGTCGAGGGGAAGTGTGGCCAAAGTTAGGATGCAACTGGACCTAACTAAGGAGAGACCCCCTCACCTGTGGTTGGGCATGAGCAAGACAGATATCTCTAATGGCAAATGGCAACCCATTGAATTTGAAGGTCTGCCACCTTATTGCACCTACTGTAAACACCAGGGTCATGCTATTGTGGCCTGCAGAGTGAAGTTGAGAGATGATGAAGCCAAAAGGAAGAAGGAAAGAGAAGCAAAGCAAAACCAAGAAGGGGAGAATGACACCAATGTGATGAGGAACAATACCAAGGGGGCAAATCAAGAGAGTGATAACACCAAACCTGGAACAAGTAAGAATCCAAATGCCAACACCAATTACCCTGACAAACAGCTGCACCAAGAGTATTAATGGCAAACTCAAAAGAAGAAGAATACCAGAGGAAAGAACCAAAATCAACAATTCAAGCTAAATACTCAACATTCTATCTCAACCGCAAACGCGATGCAAGTTAGAAACCGTCGTTGTCCTATCATCATGGTCGAAGTGGTTCCTTATGTAAACGACCCTCGTTGTCCTATTGCTAAAGCTCAAGTGATGCAAGGTGAGGTTTGCCCTCAGTGTCCTATCACAAATGCTAAAGTAATGCAAGGTGAGGATGTCCTACAACATCATACCACTAAGGTTTTGGAGATGCAAGGTGAGCACTCTATTCAGTGTCCTATCACTAATGCAGCCTTGCCGCAAGCTGAAGTACCTGATGATCATGTTGAATTCATACCTCCGGATCCTAACCCTTATGGATACACTGTGGGAGATGATATTGATGGTAATCCCCAGTCTCCTATTTTGGTCTCTCATGGAGAACTTGATGGAAGGGAGGATCCCATGAACTTGCAACAAAGGAACGCATGTGGGAATTCTGGTGTATTTTCAAAACAGAATTCTGGTGGTCTTGCACCTGTCATTGCTGGATCTGTGTTTGATCAAATACACAACAGGGGTCCTGGAGTTATGATGGTTAACAAGCATAAAGATAAAGGTAAAAAGGTGCATGATGAACCACCAAGGCAACCTCCCAAGTCAAAATCCAAAAATCATAACAGCAAGAAAAGAAGAGATGCAAAGAAACAGGCTGCACTGAGAATGAGTAAGGAGTTCAATGACTCTGGCCCTAGCACTGCAGGTCCTCCCTTAATCCAAAGTCCTATCACCCAAAACCTAAACTTCAAAACCCCACCACCCCAAAGCCTTGTTACTCCTCAACACACCCCACAAAACATCACTCCCAACCCCCCTTCTAAAACCACCCACTCTGAAATTCCCAACCTTAGACCTCAAAACCTCCAGTCAAATACCAATGACAGAAGTTCATGTCCAAACTTTACCCTTGTCCATAACAAAACCTCTCCCATTAGAAATCAAATTTTTGACCAGCTACAAGAAGGACTGCTGGAAGTCTCTCCACTGCAGTCTGTATCTGTTCCTATTCATCATGATGAACCCCCTGATAGGGAACCCCTTAAATGCACCTTGAACACCAACCCTGAAGATGATTACAGAGTGATTCATACTGAGGATGAATTTGATGAGGATCAGGTGTCTGATGAATTTGATGCTGAGGAGGATGATGAAATTGTTGAACATTTATGCAGAGCATTTGGCCCTACTGAAAGCACCCCAGACCCTATTGATACTCTTGTCACCAAGGACAACAATCTTCCTATCTCCCCACCTAGAGTCACTAACCAAAATACCACCACCATTAAGGTTTCATCTGCCCCTGGCAGACCCCACACCAGGCTGTACAATCAAAAAAAACCCCCCCAATGATTAGTACAATCATTTGGAATGCAAGGGGTATTAATACCCAAGGGGCCCTTGAAAGATTGAAGACCTTTAAAAACATCCACAAACTCTCCATCATAACCATCCTTGAACCTTTTTCTGATACCTCCCAAATCCAAAGTTTCAAAATCCAACTAGCAATGGACAATGCCTGTTGCAATTCCAATGGAAAAATCTGGATTTTTTGGACTCATGATGTTCTTTGTTCCATTCTTGACTCTGATGAACAGCAGATCACTTGTGAAATGAAGCATGTTGAGCACCCCACTTCCTTCCTCATCACTTTTGTTTATGCTAAATGCAAGAATGTCTTGAGGAGACCTTTGTGGGATAGGCTCCTCCACTTTGCAGATACTCCTCTTCCATGGTGTGCAGTTGGGGACTTCAATGTCATCACTGCCACTGATGAAAAAATGGGGGGTCTCCCTTATAATATGAAGAAGAGTTTTGAGTTCATAAGTGTCATTGAAGCATGTGGCCTCACTGACCTGGGGTTTCATGGGTCTAAATTCACTTGGTCCAATTTGAGAGGCCCTGAATCCATTATATGGAAGAGGCTAGATAGAGCCATGGTGAATGACAATTGGCTTGCTATGATGCCACATACATCCAACACTCACCTTCCCTTTGTTGGTTCAGATCACTGCCCCCTCCTGCTAGAAATGGCTGAACCACAAACTTCCAACATCAAATACTTTAAATTCCTCAACTGCTGGGTTGAAAGCCCCACTTTTCTTGATACTGTGCAGTCTTGTTGGGAGAGAAATGTAGTTGGTGATCCTATGTGGAGTTTCCATCAAAAAATGAAGAGACTTGCATCCACCCTTAGCCAGTGGTCAAGGAATGAGTTTGGAGATATTTATGCTCAAGTGAAAGACTATGAAGACAAAGTCAAAAAAGCTGAGGAAGACCTGATTCTTGACAATTGTGAAGAGAACAGATCCAACCTTCATAGACTGAATGCTGAGTACATCAAGTACCTGAAAATGGAGCAATCCATCCTCAAGCAAAAGACTCAGCTCCAATGGTTCAAAGAAGGGGATGCCAACACAAGATATTTCCATGCTCTTATTAGAGGAAGAAGAAGGAAATTGTGCATTCACAAAATTCAGGATGAAAAGGGAGATTGGATCCAAGGTGAAAAACAAATTGCTGAGGCTGCTTGTAAACACTTCCAAAAGATCTTCACAGGTGAACAATGCAAGGTAAAGGAAAATTACCTGAGAGGTATTCCCAAAATGATTTCTGATGAACAAAATGAGGCTTTTAAGGCAATCCCTGAGATAGATGAGCTCAAAACTGTTGTATTCTCCATGAATCCCAACTCAAAGGAAGAGTTCGTACATGAACGGATTATTTTTTCAACTCGTCGGGAAATCATAAAGGCCGATTTACTTTGCAACAGGCAAAATCTTTGTGGTCAATCTATGCCAAAGTATTTCTCCCATGCTTGTTTGGTTCTACTCCCAAAAGTGGACCATCCTAATAAACTTTCTGAATTCAGACCAATAAGCCTTAGTAATTTCACAAACAAGATTATTTCAAAACTCATCTGCCTTAGGCTAACTTCCTCCTTGCCTAATCTCATCTCCACAAACCAATCTGGATTTGTTAAAGGAAGGAGCATTACTGAAAATATTATGCTTGCTCAAGAGGTGATCCATGGTATTAAAAAACCAAGTCCTGGGGGCAATGTAGTAATCAAGTTGGACATGGCCAAGGCCTATGATAGGGTGTCTTGGTCCTTCACATGCCTAGTTCTCAGAAAAATGGGTTTTGGAGAAACCATCATAGATATGATTTGGAGAACAATGGCCAACAATTGGTATTCAATTATAGTAAATGGTGTCAGGCATGGATTTTTTCACTCCACAAGGGGATTAAAGCAGGGGGATCCACTGGCCCCTGCACTGTTCATCATTGGGGCTGAAGTCTTGTCTAAAATGCTGAACAAACTGTACCATAACCACTCCTTCCATGGTTTCCATATGGCACAGAATGGCCCTAAAATTAATCATCTCAGCTTTGCTGATGATGTGATAATTTTTTCTTCAGGGAAGAAGAAGTCTTTACGTACTGATTATGAGAACTCTCTCTAAATATGAAAGAGTGTCTGGGCAGTTGATCAACAAAACCAAGAGTCACTTCATGTTATCCCCTTGTGCCTCCCCTTCTACTGCTGCTAGAGTCACAAAGGTGACTGGTTTCAACCAGGAAGCCTCCCCTATCACCTACCTGGGTTGCCCCCTCCATGTTGGGAGACAAAGAATCATTTTCTTCTCTGATTTGGTTTCTAAAGTTGTTAATGTAACTTGGGAGCATGGCATTTCCCAAAATCCTAAGCCACGGGGGAGGGTCGTTCTTGTGAAATCGTCCTACAATCACTTCCTATTCACCTCCTCTCGATCGTTTCACCTCCCAAAACAACCATGAAACAAATCCAAAAGTTTGGATAGCCGATTTCTTCGGGGTTGGTGCGCAGTTGCGCATCACATCGGGCACAGCGGGAATCTCTAAGTTTTCCATAAATGCAGTGTGGATCGGGCATGAGATCGATCTCGTATATATGCAAAGCCATGCAATTCAAACAATGGTGGGTCTTCGTGTCAAAGTCGTCTGCTGGGGGGACTTCTCGGTAGCTAACATCGTCAGCGGGCTAATCCCATTAGTAAAAACGGGACACCGGCCGCCTCTCTTGCTCCGGGGAAACACACGACGAGAATAAGCATGTTGGCCGAAAAGGCATCCAGAACCGCGGCTCTCTCAACTCTGGTACCTGCTGTTTCTGGTGGGATGATTGGCTAGATGTGGGGCCTCTATCAAACTACAGGATGGTGCACAATAGGGCCAACAATATCAAGGTTGCAGACTTCTTAGTTAACGTGGCAACGGAACGATAACCACCTCCCAAATTGCACCTACACAAAGGCATACAAGCAAAACTCGAACACTCAATTCATTTTTAAACCTGATGTTGCAGACAAAGCTATCTGGAAGTTAAATACTAATGGAGAGTTCTCTTGCTCATCAGCTTGGCAGTTAGTAAGGGAACACAAACCTAGAACCATGATCAACACCTACACCTGGCACAAACAAATCCCTTTTAAAAGCTCTTTCCTCCTCTGGAGAGCCTTAAGGGGAAAGTTACCAACTGATGAGAAAATTACCTCCTTTGGGCATGAGCCTTCTGAATGCTCTTGTTGCCACACACCTGGGCCTGATACCATTGATCACATTCTAGTATCAGGACACCCGCAAAATCATGTCTGGCATTTCTTCTCTGGTTTTTTAGGGATCAAACACATACCTCTGCCATTAAACAATCTCCTCATGAGATGGTGGATGATGAAACACAAAAATGAGGCCCACAAGCTAGTTCTTCAATCCACACCTATTTTCATTTGCTGGAACCTGTGGAAAAATAGGTGTGCAAGCAAATATGGTGGCAAGGTTTCCAATATGGCCGTCGCAGTCAAATTTGGAGTCTTCAGAGACACTAGCAACTTGCTAAGGTGTTCTTTCCCTTATTTTGATTGGCCTTCTAACTGGAAAGACCTGACTATCATGGTGGAGTCTTGCATCCAAGATACCAAAATTACCATGGGCCGCCGGGCCCCAAACCCCCAAATTGACGGGTTAAGCTTTAAACGACGGGGGGCACTAAAACTCGGGGAACATTGGGGCCGGAGGATCACCCGGGGAAAA
>NW_026718144.1:0-25060 GCF_029784015.1 Lycium ferocissimum
GGAATTTTTATAAATTTTTCCCTTTTGGAATTTTTTTTTGCCAATGGCCTAAAAATTTTTCCCCCTTTTTTTTTTCTTTCTTTTCAAAAATTTAGATATAGGATAAAGATGACTTAGTCATCTTATTTATTGACCAAATTTTGTTCAACGTGGGCTCGACCCTATGCATGGTACGGCTGGGCCTTCCATTTTCTTAAAAAAATGTCAAGCCCACTTTATATTCTTAGCTAGTTCTTGTAATTTATGGAAACAATTTTTCCAACTTCCAACTTTGCCCTTCGTCTTTCTTCCATATTCCCACGAGTCATATTGGCAATTTCCTTTATGCCCTTGACCTTCCTCATTAATTCCACTTCTAAATTTGTCACAGAAATTTCATATGCCAAACAAAAATGAAACGTGGCCTTGCTTATTGTCTTCCCGCGATTGTCTTCAATTATCCGATTACACAAAATGCGGGATATAACACTTTTAAACATGAAATCATCATCATCATCATAATCATCATAGAAATATTCTCATCTTTGACATCATCGTTATCATTGTAAAAACATGTCCATCGTTGTTGTCATAAGAGCTTACAGAATCATAAATCTCTGATTTGGAAAATACTTGATACTTGAAAACATTTATGGATTATCAGAAAGGAGTCATGCCTTGAATCACGAACTCTAACTGGAAGTAAGGAGGTTATGAAACATATGTAGGAATTATAACATAGAGTTTCTGTAACATGGGGATCATCGTCATCATAAAACATATTTATCTTTAGCATCATAAGAACTCAAGAATCATGAATCTCTAGCCTGGAGAATAAGGATATTTTAGGAAACATGTAATGGTTCACAAGAAAGGAATCATGCCTTTAAAAGCCATGGACGAGCTCTAACATACTTGAAAATTCACGTCTCGCCTTTTCCACCTATTTCGGGTCTTGCAATTACATATAAGACCATTCACGCTATAATTAGGTCCATTATTATATACTTATCCTAAGCCTTCAAATAAATTTTTCTAGAATCTGCCAAAATTTTGGCAGCATCTCCTCTGTTTATACGCCTAGACCAAACTCATAATTCAAGAACCATCAACAACAACATCAATACCAAAATTAACAAAATCACTTTCTACCAAATACGTGCCATAAAATGCACCACACGTTGTTTTCCAACTTCCATAACTAACCAACTTACTATACAATTATTTAACGACTTTGTCTCTGAGAATAAACTGATATTAATGTAAATAGAAAGGGATTCATACCTTATTTTTGTTAAAACAGCAATATCTCCGATATCCACTTGAATCCACACTAAAATCCACCACAAAACAATACTAGAATCTCAACCATGCGTTATCCGGGCCTTAATTAAGCAAAATCACTTCAAACCCTCAACTTTTTTTATGCCATAATTGCCCTTTGTGTTTTTTTTTTTTTGGGAAAAACATGGGGTTTTGCCCTTTTATAAGGTTCAAATTCGGCCTTTTATACGGTTCAAATTCTGGGTCACCGTAGTAGTAATCGCAGTGCCTGCAGACTGTAGCAAGCATCGTAGCACGCGTTTCTACTTTGTCAGCCTAACTTATAACTCCCATAATTCTCTACTCTGATATCCTATCAATGAGTGGTTTGTTGCGTTGGAAACTAGACTTCCCAAACTACAATTTAGGCTTTTGTTTCACTTCAAAACACTTCATATGCTAAGAGATATTCTTCCCTCAAGTTGGACCAAAATTTTCACAGGAAACTTTACCCATCCTTTCTCCAAAGTCATACTACTCCATTTCTCCCACTCATTTCCGTATAAAACCTTCTGGTATACCTTATATACATCCTTTACTCATTAAATATACTTAATAATGCTTGCTCCTTATATTCCAAAGTGGTTTTACTTAACTATAACTCAACGTACTTACGTTTCAAATTTGATAAGTGCTTCTTCAAAGATACGAGGTGTAACATCCTTACTCCCTTAAAAACATTCATCCTCGAATGTTGTAGTGCACCGATCCTCAATGTCCTCATTGAATTTTTGTTCAATTATCGTATACTCATACTATAATTTGGTCGGTTTTTAATCTCCGTTCTTTATTAGCTCTTTATCAAATTCATTTGTGAGTCGTACAATCTTCAATCCGCATGTATATAACCACAAGTCAACTAGTATCTCATTCCCATTCTGTCTTCATTCCTGTGGTTTAACTGGCCACGCCACGCTACTCGCCGTCCTGCTAGCGCCCTTCCTCATTATTAATGGATAACTCCCTTGCTCGAATACAACACTTTCTTTTGTTGACACCTCCAATACTATCTTGGCTATCCCTACTTGTACTTATTGAGCTTAGATACGTAAGTAGATTATCCCCTCGTAATTCATCAACCCAAGCTCTCTCGATTCATCGTAAATTTTCTTATACTAACGTCCGCCTGCTTGTTCGGCGTATCCTACCGACAAATACTTACTCTTAACGGTTACTTTTTTAACCATCCGCCTTAATTCCTTTCCATGATCGTATTATAACCATATCCTCAATACAATTTCTTAAATACGTACATTCCTAATGTTCCATCACCATCTTTATTATTCCTCGTAGCAAGATTATATTGCGATGAACCAATAATCATAGTACGAACTGGTATATAACTTACAATATCTTTGAGTTCTTGTCAAAACACTCCCTTTAATTCCTTTGCCTCAAATCTTGCAATATAACTTATAATTATAAAGTTAGGGCAATTGTTATTTCCCGCATTTCGTATGTTGGGACAATTCGGATTAACTGTGATAAGTTAGAGACAAGACCATTCCGGGATTTGAAGTCGGGACTTTTGACCTTCGGTTTCGTTTTAAAACCTAATGTGTTCATGAATTTGTTGGCATGGAACAATTTGGAAAAATTGGGACCAAAAATGATATAATGAAACTTGCAAATCATGCAAAAATTTCCCATGGTCTTGGCCGTGTGGTATTTGGAAATGGCCCACACAAATTTGTGTTCAATTTTTATTGCTCCAACACATGGTGTGGGCCAAGGACACTTGTGCATATCCATATAAGAACAAAAGATGATCAACTAGTCATCCTAATTCATTCCAACACTTAGCCAAAAAAAAAAGAAGTTGAAGAACAAGAGAGAGAGGCTCTCGCCAAGCCCTCCCAAAAACCAACTTCCATTCTAGCCTTTCTAAAATATTTTGTTGATGCAAATTCACTAATTTGAGGTCCAAGCATGGAAGTGTTGTTCGGGTCATCCAATCGTTCGTTGTGCCAGATACAAACCCTAGGCCTAGTGTGAAGTCAAGAAGAAAGGTAAGATTTGATCTTGTTTTATGTGTTATAAAGGTTGTATATATGTTGTAGTATGTTAAAATGGATGAAAATCATGAAATATAGTAAGTTGAATTCGAGGCCATTTGTACGAGGCTTAGCCGTGTGAAGTGTGTGTGTTGTGTTGTGTTCAAGCAATGAATTGAGGTCTAGTTAGTATGTTATGATCATTGTAGGGTGAATAATGAATGAGAATCATCAATATGTATATATGTTGTGTTGGCCGAAAATGGTTCATGGAATATGACAAAGAACGCATTAATGTCGCTTAGTGTTTTAGTCGTTGTTGTCGTTAATGAATTCTATGTTGGAAATGAGCTTTTAATGACTCAAGATTGATGTTGTAAATGTATGGGCTGATTTGAAGGTTATTATACATTTGATGTAATTTATGTATTTATGATAATGATATCGTTATAGTATGGATTATTGATGCAAATCATGATTGGAAGTTAGAAATGGATTATAGTTGTGTTCTCGTGTTGGGGATTTTACAAATTGAGAAATTGTTGGATTGTTGGAAATATTGTATAAATTGTTTAAGATGTCCTTGAATGTTGTTGATATGGATTCGGATGAGTATTTGAATGTATAAGCGTTGATGTTGGCTTGAACGTAAGCCGTTGAATCAAATATATTGAAAGTTGTTGAATGATGAAAAGGGGCTTATTAATGTTATATTACCTTTCGGATTGATTATTGATGTTGCTAGGTTGGTTGTTGTTGTTGTTGTTGTTGTTGATTTTGGCCCAGTTAAATTCTCTGGGTTGGTTTATTTACGGGGGAAATGTGCCAAAATTTCTGTAGAATTTAGTGTTAGTTTGGAATTAAATGCCTAAATGGCTATAGCTAATAATTGATATCCGTTGACTTGTTTGTAGACCTCGGGGAGTCTGAGACATAGGTTGGAGTTTGGATTAGCTTAGAGAAAGACGAGGTATGTAAAGCGCAACCCTTCCTTCTTTTGGCATGCCTTAGTTACAATAGGCTATGACACGAGCCACGAGGAAATTCTATTCTCGCAATCCGAGCATGTTTATGACTCTTATTCGTTCTTGGAAATTCGTATGTTGATATGATGAAATATTGGCCTTTATGCCTTTGAAATATTTGATTTTCAACTTTTGCATAAAAAGTTTGGTTTTTAAAAGTTCCGTAACTACGAACGCCCGTATCTTTCACAGAAAGGCTCGGATTGCCTCGATATGCTCGTAGGTGATTGTATGGCATATGATAAGTGTGTTTTTCATAGGCGGGCCCGACTCGGGTCGACACCCGTCCGTGGGTCCCGCGACTCTTCTTTCGTAATCCTGACGACTTTTAAAAGAATTTGATTTGGTTATTATCCCGATTTCAAGTGTGATCAGTTTACCTACCTTTTAGGTTCATGATAATGATCTTATGCACATGATTTTGGTACGTATCTATGATTTCTGAAGTTCGGTTTGGTATGTCCCCGAGAGATATTCGGAAGAAAATTTGTTTTAACTATTGTTTGGCTTATAAAAGACGGTTCGTTTTGATTAACCCCATTGAGTCTTTGAAAATGTTTTAAACTATATTTGGTTACTCACGATTTTGTTCATACATTCTGTGGTTACATTGTTCGCCAAGTCTCGGGCAGGTAATGTTATTGTGTGCCCAATGTTGTGTTCGAGGTATGATGTGCCCGCCCGCCGCGCCCCTTTTGGCCGGGAACCGTATATACATTATTCTGCTGTTATGATGTGTCCGGCATGTCGAGCCCCTTTCGGTCGGGTACTGTGTATGTATGCTACGTTATATGTTATATCTATGGATTTTTTTTTTTTGGAATACGTGATTTGTTGGAATCGAGCCGGGGTGGGCAAACCCAATGGTGGGGCAAACCCAACGCGGGGCAAACCCAATGCGAGGCAAAATTCCACATTGGTTTAGGCAAATCCCACATTGGTTTAGGCAAATCCCACATCGGTAAATGGCAAATCCCACATTGGTTTTTGACGCGAATCCCATGTTTACGGTTAATGTCGGCTCATATGATAAGGTATGTTATGATGTGCTTCGGTATTTTTTCGTATATGTATGATCCGTATTTCAAATAAGGTAAGCGTGTTGGCATTCTCGATTATTATATTGTTTCGTGCCGCCGTTGTATGACTTGCGTGTCGATGACAAGACATTTTGATATTCGGTTATTATGTTTACTTTCTATACCTCTACGTTTCGATTGGCTCGCATTTATTACTATATCTTCTCCTTGCATACTCGGACATATTCCGACCGACCCCCTTTCATCGGGGTCGCGTTTCATGCCCGCAGGCACAGTATACGCGTTTTGGTGATCCACCGGCGTAGGATTCCCGTTCGCCGTTCGCAGTGCTCCCTTTGTTCGGGAGCCAGTATATTTGGATATATACCTTCCGAATGTATATGTTTATGTTTGTTCGGCACGGCACGGGCCCCGTCCCGTCATCTCGATTCGTTGTTCGTATTAGAGGTCCGTAGACATAGATGCTGGGTTGTACGCGCTTGTTCGGACGCGACGTGTGAGTTGTGTTTGGGCGGCCCATCGCCGTGTACCATCGGGTCACGCGTGTATATATGCTTTGACATGTTATGTATATTATGATAGCCTTGTCAAGCCGTGTACAAGATATGTGTTTGTATGCGTCCGTTTGAAGCCACGTTTGATATTATATGATGAGTCGTTTTCTCTGCCGAATACGGTTAAACGAGCGCGTATGGGTGCCCGGCTCGGGCACTAGTCACGTCCCACGAGGTCGGGTCGTGACGATGTGGTATCGAAAGTTCGTCCTCGGAATGCTCTACGTACCGTGTTCAGTAGTAGTCTTGTTTATCGGTGTTGTGCACCACATCTATAAACGGAGGCTACAGGACATTTAGGATGTTATCTTTCCTTCTCGATCTTAGATCGCGGCGACAGCCGTGTTATCAGGTGACTCTTCTTCCTCGACGAAATGTTATGTTTTCGCCGATGCCTCCGAGGAAGGCCGCCACCGCCCGTGGCGGCAAGACCACAGCCACTAGGGTGAGACACCGGGCCCGGAAAGTTACCAGGCCCGTGCCGAGCTTCGAGCCGAGATTGTGCCCCGACGGCCCGGTTCGCCACCCCCCGCATCCGAGGGATTCGGGAGCGGGGGCCGACACCGCAGACGGGGGGAAGGGCCCACCGCCACTTCCGAGGTTCGAGTACCCGAGCCTCCTGGGCCCCCACCTGGTGGCGGAGGATCGGGTGATGCGAGATGCGGTCCGGTTGTGACCGAATCGACGGCGGCCCGTGTTGCGGGCATGGATCGGGGGGTGATCGTGCGGATAGATATGACGGCCCGGTAGGGCTGTGATTTTTTGCGCTGTGGGCCCACGTAGTTTTTCGGGTCAAAGCGAGGGACCCTCGTGAGTTCATCAGAACGGATGCGGCGTACGAACGCGATTGATTAGTGCCTCGAGACGAGTCGGTTGAGATGGCATCACATCGGCCGGGCATCGATGCCAGGCAAACCTGGTACGAGTCCCCGAATGTTGTCCGAGAGGTGAGGTACCCCTCCGGCCGTACGGGGCGAGTTTACGCAGGCCTATGCTTGCCCCTGGCCTACCCTCGAGGAGGAGGCGAGGCGGTCGTGTGACCGCATCCTTGTTGAAGCTGCAGGGGGAGAGAGTGTGTCCGGAGTATAGTCCCAGGCTTGATTCGGGCCGGCCGCATATCCGCCCGCTTATGTAGCGGCAGGATGACCGGACCCGGGATGAACGGTATGTGATAGGCCGGATGACTACTTGGTTGACAGTTGGCCCAAGGATGGCGGTCGGGGATGGATGCACATCGCACGGATTCAAGCACGTGCCGGGGTATGGAGGAGCGACGCGGGGGCGTCGGCCGGTAGATGGGGGATTATGATGGGGGCCGGCCAACAGAGTGACCGCTGTACCCCGGGAGAGTCTCGGCGGCGGCCCTCGGAAGAAAGATAAGGCACACACCCTTCCCGGCCCGGCCAGTAGCACACCCACGGTTCGCCACAGGGAGATCGCAGGGTGCGGGATATTCGGGGGAAGGCGCAGTTCCGGGGTTTCGGGCTCACGGTTGGACGAGGTTCTAGTAGTCGGACGAGGCCGCCCGTACCTCTCGTGTTCCTACTGTGGGGAGGTATCACCGGGGAGTGTTACGTGCCACGGCGCTTGTTTTACTTGTGGTGGTCTGGGTCATTTTAAGAGAGAGTGTCCGCACGGGGCGGTTCCAGGCGCAGCCCGGCTACCATCGAGTCACCGTCGGTTCGTCTTCCCTTCGTAGCCTATGCGCCCGACGGGGCGGGCACGCCGACGCCCGCGCTGGCCGTGGCAGAGGCCGTGGCGGAGCCTTATTTTCCGGAGGTCCATCGAACCGCCTATATGCTTTGACCCGTGGACAGGATCAGGAGGCGCCACCAGACGCGGCTACAGGTAATCTAGACTCTTTAATTGGTTATGATGATTGATGTATAAGCTGTATGTGATGATTGTAAAAGAAACTCCCCCGAACTGTTTGTAAGACCCGTATGGTTAGTTTAACATTCGATGACGAATGTTCTAAAGGGGGGAGGATGTTATATCCCGCATTTCATTGACACGGATTAATTATGATAAGTTAGAGACAAGACCATTCCGGGATATGAAGTCGGGACTTTGACCTTCGGTTTCGTTTTAAACCTAATGTGTTCATGAATTTGTTGGCATGGAACAATTTGGAAAATGTGGGACCAAAAGTGATATAATTAGAACTTGAAAATCATGCAAAAATTTGGCCTGTATTAGCCGCGTGGTATTTGAAATGGCCCACACAAATCGTGTTCAATTTTTATTGCTCCAACACATGGTGTGGGCCAAGGACACTTCGTGCCATATCCATATAAGCACAAAAGATGATCAACTAGTCATCCTAATTCATTCCAAACACTTAAAAAAAAAGAGAAGTTGAAGAACAAGAGAGAGAGAGCTTTCGCCAAGCCCTCCCAAAAACCAACTTCCATTCAAGCCTTTAAAAATATTTTGTTGATGCAAATCCACTAATTCGAGGTCCCTAAGTAGCGTGGAAGTGTTGTTCGGATCATCCAACCATCGTTCGTTGTGCCAATTACAAACCCTAGCAAATTGTGGAGTTGAAGAAGAAAGGTAAGATTTGATCTTGTTTTATGTGTTATAAAGGTTGTATGTATGTTGTAGTATGTTAAAATGGATGAAAATCATGAAATATAGTAAGTTGGAATTGAGGCCATGTGTAGGAGGCTTAGCCGTGTGAAGTGTGTGTGTGTTGTGTTGTGTTGAAGCAATGAATTGAGGTCTAGTTAGTATGTTATGATCATTGTAGGGTGAAGAATGAATGAGAATCATCAATATGTATATATGTTGTGTTGGCCGAGAATGGGTCATGGAATATAACAAAGAACGCATTAATGTCGCTTAGTGTTTTAGTGGTTGTCGTAATGAATTCTATGTTGGAAATGAGCTTTTTAATGACTCAAGATTGATGTTGTAAATGTATGGTCTGAATTGAAGGTTATTATGCAAATTTGATGTAATTTGTGTATTTATGATAATGATATCGTTATAGTATGGATTATTGATGCAAATCATGATTCGGAGTTAGAAATGGATTATAGTTGTGTTCTCGGGTTGGAACAATTTTCGGGTTAATTGGAGCCATTGTTGGATTGTTGGAAATATTGTATGAATTGTTTAAAGATGTCCTTGATAACGTTGTTGATATGGATTCGGATGAGTATTCGAATGTATAACGTTGATGTTGGCTTGAACGTAAGCCGTTGAATCAAATATATTGAAAGTTGTTGAATGATGAAAAAGGGGCTTATTAATGTTATATTACCTTTCGGATTGATTATTGATGTTGCTAGGTTGGTTGTTGTTGTTGTTGTTGATTTTGGCCGAGTTAAATTCTCGGGGTGGCCTATTCTGGGAAATGCCGCCCAAATTTCGTAGAATTTAGTGTTAGTTTGGAATTAAATGCCTAAATGGCTATAGCTAATAATTGATATCCGTTGACTTGTTTGTAGACCTCGGGGAGTCTGAGACATAGGTTAGATTTTGGATTAGCTTAGAGAGCAGACGAGGTATGTAAAGCGCAACCCTTCCTTCTTTTGGCATGCCTTAGTTACAAATAGGCTATGACACGAGCCTCGAGGAAATTCTATTCTCGCAATCCGAGCATGTTTATGAATCTTATTCGTTCTTGAAAATTCGTATGTTGATATGATGAAATATTGGCCTTTATGCCTTTGAAATATTTGATTTTCAACTTTTGCATAAAAAGTTTGGTTTTTAAAAGTTCCGTAACTACGAACGCCCGTATCTTTCACAGAAAGGCTCGGATTGCCTCGATATACTCGTAGGTGATTGTATGGTATATGATAAGTGTGTTTTTCATAGGTGGGCCCGACTCGGGTCGACACCCGTCCGTGGGTCCCGCGACTCTTCTTTCATAATCCTGATGACTTTTCAAAGAATTTGATTTGGTTATTATCCCGATTTCAAGTGTGATCAGTTTACCTACCTTTTAGGTTCATGATAATGATCTTATGCACATGATTTTGGTACGTATCTATGATTTCTGAAGTTCGGTTTGGTATGTCCCCGAGTGATATTCGGAAGAAAATCTGATTTAACTATTGTTCTGGCTTATAAAAGACGGTTCGTTTTGATTAACCCACGAGTCTTTGAAAATGTTTTAAACTATATTTGGGTACTCACGATTTTGTTCATACATTCCGTGGTTACATTGTTCGCCAAGTCTCGGGCGGTGTTATGTTATCGTGTGCCCAATGTATGTTCGAGGTATGATGTGTTTCGCCCGCCGCGCCCTTTTGGTAGGGAACCGTATATATATTATTCTCCTCGTTATGATGTGTCCGGACACCGAGCTCCCTTTCGGTCTTAGAATATGTGATTTGTTGGAATCGAGCCGGTGGTGGGGCAAACCCAATGGTGGGGCAAACCCAACGAGGCAAACATTCACATCGTTTAGGCAAATCCCACATTGATTTAGGCAAATCCCACATCGGTCTAGGCAAATCCCACATTGGTCTAGGCAAATCCCACCGGTAATGTCGTGCCTCATATGATAACGTATGATGTTATGATGCCGTGCTTCATTTGGTATGTATATTTATGATCCGTATTTCCGTAGAGTAAAGCGTGTTGGCATTCGATTATTATAATTGTTTTTCGTACCTCTCCGTTGCATGACTTGCGTGTCGATGACAACATTTTGATATTCGGTTATTATGTTTACTTTCTACACTCTGTTTCGATCATGGCTCGCATTTATTACTATATCTTCTCGCTTTGCATACTCGCACATATTCCGCATCGACCCCCTTTTCTTCGGGGTTGCGTTTCATGCCCGCAGTGCCGAATACGCGTTTTGGTGATCCACCGGCGTAGGATTCCTATTCTCGTCGTTCGCAGTGCTCCCTTTGTTCGGGAGCCAATATTTTGGGTATATACTCTTCCGTGTATATGTTTATGTTTGTTCGTGGCACGGCGGGCCCCGTCCCGTAACCGATTCGGTTGTTCTATATTAGAGGTCCGTAGATACGGATACGATGGGTTATGTGCGCCTTTGTTCGGATGCGACGTGTGAGTTGTGTTTGGGCGGCCCATCCGCCGTGGCAGCCTTGTCGGCTGCGTGTATATATGCTTTGACATGTTATGTATATTATGACAGCCTTACCGGCTTCTGTACAGTATATGTGTTTGTATGCGTCCGTTTGAAGCCACGTTTGATATTTATATATGTATGAGTCGTTTGCATACCGAATCTAGTTAATGAGCGCGTATGGGTGCCCAGCTCGGGCACCAGTCACGGCCTACGGGGTTGGGTCGTGACAGCAATTCTCACTTTACCATAACTTCTTTTCCAACATCAGTATGGTATACTTACCCTTGACTTCCTCATTCCAGTAATAACTTAGTTAGCTGTCATTCTTTGTTAGCTTTCCGGTGTGTCCATTCCCATCTGCGGGGCATAATCTTACGTTGATGGTTCACATAATTCTATCATACATACCCTTATGCTCAGTATGGTTAGTGACCCGTGATATACTTTCTAATTTCTAGTGATGCTGCTGCCTTTCTATCTGCACCCACATCGTCCTTCCTCTCTTTAGAGATCGCTACACCGCTTATCGTTACTCTTTTGTTAAGATTCTAATATTTTTCCTTTAATATCAAGATTTTCTTCCGTTGTAACCCAAAGTGTCCTTTGTACTCATCATCCATTTCATCATTCTCTTTCGTAGTTACTTGAGACCTTTCTTACTCTCTTCTTTATTACTCTTTAGGATATGTATTTCCTATTTAGGTGCGCCACAAATTTCCCATCACCGGAAATATCATATCTCACGCCCGCATAAAGTATTCTCTTGATCCATTTTAATTTCTTTTCATACCTGTTTTGTGGTATGCTTATCTTTAATTCATTTCTGCTCCCTCTTAATGCATTCTTGATATGCCACTATGTCCCGAATTTTGGCTTCTTTAAGCTAATATTTTTCTTTCTTTGGAATTTTGACAATGCCTTATCTCATTTCAGGACTAGATCTGCTCTTCCCCCCTTTTTAAGGCTGTTCTTATACACTAATAACTCCCGAGTATCAGTAGTCATCGGCCAACCCTAACGATCCTCCTATAATACCGGGATTCTCTCATCGTATAGCTTGACTTATTTTCCTTTCTGCTAATCGAGGGCTTTGCATTTAAACGAAGCGCTTATACATCATAGATTCATTCTCGCTGCCTTCTTTAAGGCCCTTCTACTTCTACCTGTTATGACTGAACATTTCCTGAATCAACGGGTTAATAGGGACATTAGAATCCATCAAAACATTTTACGGAGTGTTTGGTCACACTTTGCTTTTTTTATCCCTCGTCTTCCTCCACGACTATTATCACTGAAATTCTTCTTACTCTGAGTTTCCGATTTCATTTTACGTCTACAATATATCATTGAGAGTTAATATGCTACACTCTTCCATTTTCTCTATCCTTTTATTCACTTAGCCCACTTATCCAAAATTTTCCTTGACTACTTATTTACATCCCACCTATGCATTGTAGTTCTTCTAGTGTTCTGCCACTTCTTGTTCGCGTCGTGAAATCCTTGCAAATATACTCTCTTCTTTCTTCTCCTTCCTGCCGCCAAGGCTAGTCCACAGTCATGAATATTTCTCATACATCCTTCTATTTCCTTTCTAATCGAATCTCGGTATTCCTTATCCTCATCCCATGTCATTGATGTACTATCTCCCGGTTAGCTTTGTTAGTTCATTATCCCTGTGTAGCTTTTCCTCAGGTTGGTAGAGTCGGGTTTCCCGTTTACCCACAACGGAGGAGCCGCCCCCACTAGGCAGTGTGCGGCCACGGGTCATAACGCACTCTTCGCACAACAAATCCACTTTGAAGTTGACTTATTCGCTCGCCAATCGTCGGAATGTGTACGAGATACCATAAGGGCCTAATATCTCAATAACACCTTTGTCTAAAGCTTCGAAGGAGAATTCATATCCGAAACGCAGGAACGACCTCTCACTTGTCCTTGGTGATTGCTCAATTTTTCTTTTCTTCCCTTCTTCTTCTTTCCTCTCTTTTTGACTAGCCCATTAGTGTACCTTTCCTACTTTCATCCTCAAACCATCCTTGAGTTCCTTCCTCCTCGAGCGCCCTTCTCCACTTGTTATTTTATAGTATTGACCCTGAAGTTCATGAAATATAACTTTAAACGTGCAAATTTGTTCTATTCTTAATTCATCTTTTAGGAAAGCTTCTCCATTTTCGAGGCAACCGTGTCAAGATAACAACACATTTATCCCTTTATATACATCTCAAGAGCCGGAAATCTCTTAGTATCGTTGCAAGGCCTGATCATTCTCTCTCTTACTTCACATCGCTATTTGTGGTTACTATCCTTTAGTCCCACTTATCAAAGTCTATTCTCTAACCCCACACATTCATCTTTTGTTTCATACTACCATACTTTATCCCTTTCGCATGCCTACCTTCGAATTTCATCCAAATAGTCCCTTGCCTTGCCCGTCGTCTCTCGTGGAAGCTCCACTCACCCTCGTTTCTTGCACTTTTTCCTTTTCTCAAGACATTCTATTCTTCTACTTCCAATATACTCACTTTCTTCCTTTCCCCGATGTTATTGCATTAAGACTTTCCAACTAACCCGTAATGAAAATAACATCAACTTACCTTTGTAACATTTGTCACTTGAACTTCACTACCCTCGTTCGATTAATGCCTTCGCATATAGCAACGTCGATGTCGGGACACATATACCGGTTGGCGTAGCCACATATGGGATGTCATACACATACATATATATGTTTACTAATGCCTCGCTTACAAAGTATTTCCAAATACTATTCGAACTCATCCTAATTCTAGAGTTGTGATGCACCTTCTTTCTCTTTGCCGGTCTAGTCCGCCTCATCCTTTGCTACCTTTTAGGGTTTCTAATCACTCCGCATACTCTAATTTCCCTTAGGCTACTAGCATCTCATCCGTCTCTTATGTCCGAATTTGTAGGACGCTTAGTACACTTCCTAGGGTGTCACCCATCCTAGTATTACTCTCACCCCAGCACGCTTAACCTTGGAGTGCTAATGCGATCCGGTGTGCTAGTGCTGGTACGATCACATTCACCATACTGCGTGACCTTTTATCGCATGACCTAGAACAAGTTGAAGTTCTAACGGATTCCAATAAATTCTCGTAATGCATTTCTCTCCAGATTAAAAAGGATCTCTTACTCTCCCGACTAAGAAAATGCTATTTGGCCTTTGAAATCCTCAATAATCACCTTCAATCTGCATGTATGACTACTTTTCATCCCAAATTTCAAGATTCCCAATGGTAGCGAAAACACATTGATTGTAGTTACTTATAAATACTTTGGTTATTGGTCCCTTTAGGATTTTCGCTCGCCGCTATTAAGTAATAACTTACAGCAAATGCACACATATAGTAAATTCTAATAAAAGACTCATATACCTGTAGCCGATCGGTCCTTAAACTGATCTGGTGGGCTATAAAGTGAAGTGTGCTCTTTATCCTTGTCTTCCCACCGTCTGCTAGTCTGGCCTTCGTCATCTCTCCCATCCGAATCAGAAGGATACGGATAATCCGACAGCTCCTGGTTTACTGACAGCCAGGATAAAGGACTAGAGTAATCAGTGACACTCACCGGGGTAGCTGGTCTGACGTAGTGCTCTACTGTAGGAGCAGTTGGTACGGCCTTGGGAATCTCCTCCTCCGGCGTCCCATATGAACCCTCAGACGGGTCCGTGTCATAGCTGTCCTTCGATGGATCCTCCTCTCTAAAAGTCTAAAAAATTAGGGGAATCGTCATGGGGTCCTCAGAGGGATCAGTCTCGATGGAATAGCTAAGGCTCCTCCCCTGCCGCCCCCGGAGCCGTGGTCTCGAATCTACTCGGGGGCCTTCTAAGCACCCCCACCTGTCCGAAGCCGATTGTCACACCCCGACCTTACTAGGGTGTGGGCGCCCGACCCTCGCCGAGTCGAGCGAACCCTTAAACGTTCGCGTTACTAAACCTCGTCATTTCGAAAATTTTTAAGAAACATGAAACTTTTCAAATAATAATCATTATCGAAAACGCATACTCTTTTAACATTTACAAATCATTCGCACTTCCCGACGCACTATCCACAAGACACTGTCTGCAAAGTCTCTAACATATGCTTAAACCATGGCACGAACACTTTGAATCGGCAACACTCCGAACTGAGGTGGAGCTCGCCAATTCCGCGAGGACAACTTCTAGCAAGTCTTCTCTTCATCCGGGTGTACCGCGTGGCATGAAACGCGCCCCGAAGAAGAGAGGGTCGGCACGAAATATGTACCGAGTATGTAAAGCATTACCGAAGCGTAAATCGAGAGAAATACAACAAAGAAGCAAGTTTAGGTTACACGACATGAATCAAATATTTAAATAAAATAGTCCTTCGGACGCGCTTCCCGCCTAATAATAACAATAATAGTAATAACAATAGTAATAACAATGATAATAATACTAGTAATCCCCTTCGGGTGTGCCGGTTCCGACATACGTCTATCCCGGCCCCTTCGGACATCGCCGGTCCGGAATAAAATGATGGCCCCGCCGGGCATGCCGGTCCAACATACGTCTATCCCGGCCCCATCGGACATGCGCCCCGACATAATCCTAGCCCCTTCGGGCATGTCACTCGCGGCATACGGCTACCCTGGCCCCTTCGGGCATGCCACTCGTGACATAATACTAATCCTAGCCCCTTCGGGCATAATAATAATAATAATAATAAAATCTCACACCCCCTTCGGAGTGGTTTTGAAAAGTTTTATAAAATATCACACTCCCTTCGGAGTGGTTTTGAAAAGCTTTATAAAATATCACACTCCCTTCGGAGTGGTTTTGAAAAGTTTTATAAAATATCACTTAACATTTAGGGCAATAGCCGAAAGTTTTCCTTCAATTGGTACAAAAATAAGTCAAATAAACAGTAGGCGGAGATCCGGGAATAGCGGGTCCGCCCCGAGTCAACGGAGGTGGCGTACTCGAATTACATATACTAAGCTTAATGGAGTCGTTTATGGAAGTTTCAAGGCAATTCGATTACATTCCTGCAAGTTAAGGACGTTTGAGCATTTTTTCCAACAAGATATAAGGATTCTAGTTCAATCGCACCGAATGAATAGTGCCCCATTTCGAATCGGTTTCGATGAAACGAAGAACCCCCGAGGCTCAAATTCAAGCCTAGTACACCTAGGACATGCCAAAGGAAGGAGAGGGATAGCTTCACACATACCTTACGGACGTCTTATGCTCGCTTTATCTCCAATCCCGTTTCGCCGGAATTTGCAAATGGTCGTGTTTACCAATTGTCGATAGTGGACTTTTGCTTTCAAATCTTCCATCCTTCTCTTGTCTACAAAAATTTGGGCAGCATCTCTACGTAAATACACCGTCCCGAGAATTACGGCTCGGCCCATATCAACAACAACCAAACCAACAATCATAGTGACAACATCCATAATCAATTCATAACGCACTCTAGGCAATTCGCGCCATATTTCAAGACAATTCAACAATATGCTATGCGACCCGAAATCTTCCAACTTAATGAATACAACAATAATGCATTCCTTTCTTTCAAATTCATAAGCTATGTCATCAATTCCATACGTTAGCAACAATATTTTCATCAGACAAAGTAAAAGCCACATTAAAATCACATTGGCTCCCCAAAACAATACACGACATTACATCTTCAACACAAGTCATTAAACTTTCATTCTCACTACATAACCCGCAACAAACAACTACTAAATACAACATAAAATTAGTTCACCATGCTCCCTCAAAAACAGCCCCTACACGGCCACACACACACACACTCCACGGCTCACACCAACATTGAAGGTTTCATAATTTCCATTCACTCCAACACACGACAACAACCAACATGCCAATTAGAATTGATTCACTACTCCTAGACATACAATACATAGGCACGCCAACATCCACCTTCAAGGTTCAACTTTAACGTTCATATTTCATGATTCTTATTCATATCCATGCATCATAACACGTCTAAAACATCCACAAAACAAGCAAAAGAGAATTGAATCATACCTTATCCCACATGCCCTTCAACTCTCGGCTAAGGCCTATCTTGCAAGGGGGATTGTTTTTCTTGCTTCAACAACTATCCCACGTCAACAAGGACCTTCAACTTAGTAAGGAAACATGAAGAAACCAATTTTCCTTGACCATTTTTGGAGGCAAAGTTCGCCGACCTTGGCCGATGCGTACTCTCTCTTTCTTTCTTGTTCTTCTCTTGAATTCTCTAGACTTGCAAGATAAATTGTCTTGTAATTTCTTCACACACACACATATATATATAATAAGGGGGCACATGGCCGGTCATGTGCCCCTATTTTCCTCCAAATTTTTTCCAATTCTTTTCCTTTTCTTTTCCCTCCAAATCCTTCTTTAAAATTCTAGAGATTTCCAAAAGATGAACATGATAAAATGACTTAATAAATCATCCATTCCTACAAATATTAATCTTCCAGTAGCCATGGCCCACACTACATGTGGCCTTATTTTTTTCATGAACTACTAATTTCCAAAATCCCACTTTTAACCCCAAATTTTTTGTTAATAATTCCATTCCATAAAATCATAAAACTCTTATGCCTTACAACAAAGTCGGGAAAATAACCTCGTCTCTAATTTGTCGCAACAACTTAAAAATATTCCGACATGCGAAGTGCGAGATGTAACATCCTTCCCCCTTAGAACATTCGTCCTCGAATGTTCGACTAAACAGGTCTCATAAGCACCTTGGGGAGCTCCCTTTTTATAGCTATTGTCGTCCTTCATACCATCCTTAGGCCATCCAATACCATTCTCTTGCCATACTCTTACATTTCTCTTACCCGCTTCCCCCTTTAGGGGTATGCTTGCACCATTATCCATTCATGCCTCGTTTTTATCTTTCTATAACTTAGCCTTTCACAATCCTACCGCTTATGGTATTCATGTCCTCGCTATACACCATAACCCATTACTACGCCGTTGTCTCGTTTCCTTTTTATCCCTTTCTTTCCGTTATCTCCTTCTCTTCGTCGATCCGATTCACACCGTCCCTACGTGTCCTTTTAAAGTTTTCGGCCGCTCCACATACTCTAATCTCTCTCTTACTCCCATTTCTTATTCGCTCCTTACGTCCGAATTTATAAAATTTTCGTAAAACTTCCCGGGGGTCACCCCGTCCGGAATTGCTCCCACGCCAAAGCACGCTTAACTTCGAAACTTTGACGGAATTCAAAGGCCTTAATGTCGATATATAATCGCGTACGCTTTCTCATATGGCCTTTATTACATAACCGGAGCCGATCCGAAAGTTTTCTGATTCCGAGGCGTGTTCGTAACACGTCCCTTCTCTTGCAATTACCGTTTGCCCTTTTCGATTCTTAATGTTCACCTTCACTTCCATTCTCCCGACTTACATTTCCGTAATACTTCAATATTCTTACCTCATCCAACATACCTCATCCGCACCGTTGTTTACCACTATGCTTTGTTGTTGATGTCATAGGTCGCTTTTTATCGACGTCGTCCTTCAAATTAAATAAAAAGTTAGTACAAGGGACTTCATACCCTATGGACGGGGCTCTATCGCACGATCTTAGATATGAAAGAAGGTCAACAATTCTCGTATATGAAAGAAGGTCAACAATCTAGATGCCCCGTAGCCTCTTGTTTATAAATGTGGCGCGCAACACACCATAAACAGACTCTACCGACACGACTTTGCACAGACAACCCCAGGACGGACACCGGCTCGATACCACTTTGTCACACCCCGACCTTACTAGGGTGTGATGGGCACCCGACCCTCCTCGAGTCGAGCGAACCTTAAACGTTCGCGTTACTAAAACCCGTCATTTCGAAAATTTTAAGAAACATGAAACTTTTCAAACAATAATCATTATCTCGAAAACGCATACTCTTTTAACATTTACAAATCATTCGCACTTCCCGACGCACTATCCACAAGACAACGTCGCAAAGTCTCTAACATATGCCGAAACCATGACACGAACACTTTGACTCCAAGAACACTCCGAACCGAGGTGGAGCTCGCCAATTCCGCGGGGACAACTTAGCAAGTCTTCTCTTCGTCCGGGTGTACCACGTGGGTGAAACGCAGCCCCCCGAAGAAGGAGGGTCGCACGGAATATGTCTCGAGTATGTAAAGCATTGCGAAGCGTAAATCGTAGAAATACAACAGCAAGCAAGTTTAGGTTACCCTATTACGAATCAAATATTTAAATAAAATAGTCCGCCCGGACGGCCGCTTCCGGCCTAATAATAACAATAATAGTAATAACAATAGTAATAACAATGATAATAATACTAGTAATCCCCTTCGGGTGTGCCGGTTCCGACATACGTCTATCCTGGCCCCTTCGGACATGCCGGTCCCGGAATAAAATGATGGCCCCCTTCGGGCTGCCGGTCCAACATACGTCTATCCCGGCCCCATCGGACATGCGCCCGGCATAATCCTAGCCCCTTCGGGCATGTCACTCGCGGCATACGGCTACCCTGGCCCCATCGGGCATGCCACTCGTGACATAATACTAGTCCTAGCCCCTTCGGGCATAATAATATTAGTAATAATGATAATAGAATCTCACACCCCCTTCGGAGTGGTTTTGAAAAGTTTTATAAAATATCACACTCCCTTCGGAGTGGTTTTGAAAAGTTTTATAAAATATCACACTCCCGTCGGAGTGGTTTTGAAAAGTTTTATAAAATATCACTTAACAGTTAGGGCAATAGCCGAAAGTTTTCCTTCAATTGGTACAAAAATAAGTCAAATAAACAGTAGGCGGAGATCCGGGAATAGCGGGTCCGCCCCGAGTCAACGGAGGTGGCGTACTCGAATTACATATACTAAGCTTAATGGAGTCGTTTATGAAATTTTCAAGGCAATTCGATTACATTCCGCAAGTTACGGACGTTTGAGCATTTTTCCAACAAGATATAAGGATTCTAGTTCAATCGCACCGAATGAATAGTGCCCCATTTCGAAATCGGATTTCGATGAACGAGGGTAAGAACCCCCGAGGCTCAAATTCAAGCCTAGTACACCTAGGACATGCCAAAGGAAGGAGAGGATAGCTTCACATACCTTACGGACGTCTTATGCTCGCTTTATCTCCAATCCCGTTTCGCCCGAATTTGCAAATGGTCGTGTTTACCAATTGTCGATAGTGGACTTTTGCTTTCAAATCTTCCATCCTTCTCTTGTCTACAAAAATTTGGGCAAGCATCTCCTCTCGTAAATACACCGTCCCGAGAATTACGGCTCGGCCCATATCAACAACAACCAAACCAACAATCATAGTGACAACATCCATAATCAATTCATAACGCACTCTAGGCAATTCGCGCCATATTTCAAGACAATTCAACAATATGCTATGCGACCCGAAATCTTCCAACTTAATGAATACAACAATAATGCATTCCTTTCTTTCAAATTCATAAGCTATGTCATCAATTCCATACGTTAGCAACAATATTTTCATCAAGACAAGAAGCCACATTAAAATCACATTGGCTCCCCAAAACAGCCCACACGACATTACATCTTCAACACAAGTCATTAAACTTTCATTCTCACTACATAACCCGCAACAAACAACTACTAAATACAACATAAAATTAGTTCACCATGCTCCTCAAAAAAAATTTCCCCCTACACACACACACACACACACACTCCACGGCTCACACCAACATTGAAGGTTTCATAATTTCCATTCACTCCAACACACGACAACAACCAACATGCCAATTAGAATTGATTCACTACTCCTAGACATACAATACATAGGCACGGCCAACATCCACCTTCAAGGTTCAACTTTAACGTTCATATTTCATGATTCTTATTCATATCCATGCATCATAACACGTCTAAAACATCCACAAAACAAGCAAAAGAGAATTGAATCATACCTTGTCCCACATGCCCTTCAACTCTCGGCTAAGGCCTATCTTGCAAGGGGGATTGTTTTTCTTGCTTCAACAACTATCCCACGTCAACAAGGACCTTCAACTTAGTAAGGAAACATGAAGAAACCAATTTTCCTTGACCATTTTGGAGGAAGCAGCCGGTTCGCCGCCTTGGCGACCGCACTCTCTCTTTCTTTCTTATTCTTTTCTTGAATTCTCTAGACTTGCAAGATAAATTGTCTTGTAATTTCTTCACACACACACACATATATATATAATAAGGGGGGCACATGGCCGGTCATGTGCCCTATTTTTCCTCCAAATTTTTCCAATTCTTTTCCTTTTCTTTTCCCTCCAAATCCTTCTTTAAAATTCTAGAGATTTCAAAAGATGAACATGATAAAATGACTTAATAAATCATCCATTTCTACAAATATTAATCTTCCAAGTAGCCATGGCCCACACTACATGTGGCCTTATTTTTTTCATGAACTACTAATTTCCAAAATCCCACTTTTAACCCCAAATTTTTTGTTAATAATTCCATTCCATAAAATCATAAAACTCTTATGCCTTACAACAAAGTCGGAAAATAACCTCGTCCCTAATTTGTCGCAACAACTTAAAAATATTCCGACATGCGAAGTGCGAGATGTAACACTGATCTCTTCATCTTTATCAATGTGTGCTTACCTACAGGAAAAGAGGGTCAGAAATAATATTTCCTAGACTCTGGCTCTATCGCACGATCTAAGATAGAAGGAAAGGTCAATGATTCCTAAATGCCCCTCGGCCTCCCGTTTATAAGTGTGGCCGGCTTCACACCCATAAACAGGACTCTACCGGACACGGTCTGTAGACAATCCCTAGGACGAACTGCTCTGATACCACTTTTGAAATGACCCAAACCGATGAGCCGTGACGAGTACCCGACCACTACTGATCGAGTACCCCTAACTTGCATCTGCTCTATACAAGATAACCTGGCGGCCCATCTTAACTGATATTCCACTGGTACCATTCGCGGTAGCATTTATACGATAGATCTTATCTCAGAATCCCACGGAGCATGCCTATGGATATCTATATGTAAACATACAAGCAGAGGATGACAACGCAAACCAACTTGGTCACCGTATGTACTGTTCACAAAATTAAGGGACAACTGAATGCACATGACGAGCCCCACTATATATACACGGTCTACAGACCTCTATGGAATATAGACTACAAAAAGGACAGGACAAGGCGCTGCCATACCCGTATATGTACATGTCAAAATAGCATACCAAAAAGGGCTGAAGCTCCGGTCCAAATGGAGCTCGCTGGCTGAAACTGGGGAGAGGTCCTACGGGTCTGGCTCACTCGGCTGGCTACCTGAACCTGCGGGCATGAACGCAGCGTCCACAAGAAAGGACGTCAGTACGAACAATGTACTGAGTATGTAAGGCATGAACAATAATATTGTAAGAGATACTGAACATGAAAAATAGCATAATGAGAAATATAGAGCATGACATTAGATAAGGAAATAACCTGTACATATGATTGCCTCTTAAGGTAGATACCATGCATGCTTAACTTTAAAGAAAACATATATATATATATATAGCATAATCATTAGCCCGCGTCCGGGGTAACCATCTCATGCCTCCCACTAGTGGCGTTGCCCGTGCCATATAGACACGGTGTATAAGCAACCCGCGTTAGCAGTGCTGCCCAGCCATCTAGGCACGTTGTAATCATCTTCATATACTTAACATGAAGCATGCATAGGAGCTCAAGTAAAAACTGTAACTCTATCGGAGTGACTTAAGGTCAGTAGCCTCCGATTGTATTATGGAACATCATGATTGTCATGTCTCACCTTGAAGGAACTTGCATTATGGGGTGAGACTATCAATAATGAATAAAATTGAGAAAATCAAGAAATAGCCCAACATTCTCATATTCACATTGAAGTTATAAGCTTGGGACTTTTAAATACGAAATCATCATCATCATCATGATCACCATAGAAATATTCTCATCTTTGACATCATCGTTATCATTGTAAAAACATGTCCATCGTTGTTGTCATTACAGAATCATAAATCTCTGATTTAGAAAATACAGACATTTTGGAAAACATATATGGATTATCAGGAAAGGAGTCATGCCTTTGAATCACGAACTCTAACTTTTGGAAGTAAGGAGGTTGTCAAACATATGTAGGGAATTATAACATATGAGTTTCTAGAAATAGGATCATCGTCATCATAAAACATACTTATCTTTAGCATCATAAGAACTCAAGAATCATGAATCTCTAGCTTTTGAGAATAAGTGTCACGACCCGACTACGGGCCAATGGTACCGGAGCTGACTACCAAGTACCACTCGTTATGCTAATCATCATACCCAACCTTAGCATACATAATCTCCAAAGCAATACATAAATATACATAATCCCTCTCTGCTGCAAAAAATATTATACAAGAATATACCATAATGTATCCATGAGATAGCTCCTACCCACGCGTACGTATCTACGAGCCTCTACAAGAGTACTGAGACATAAGGACGGGACAGGACCCCGTCGTGCCCAAATATATACACAAAATAATATATCAAAAATAGCACCTCAGGACTAGTGGGGTGCTCCTGTGTAACTGCTGATAAACTTCTATGAATCTGGGCCACCTCCCTGTCTACCTGTTGGCATGAACACAGCGTCCAAAAAGAAAAGGACATCAGTATGAACATTGTACTGAGTATGTAAGTCATGAAAAATAATGACATATCAAGGAAATAGGATGACATCAAGTGAGGAACAACCTGTAACTGAATGTCACATATGACTGAATAATACATGCTAGCTTACTTCATAAACAACATCATATCAAGTATGTATCTATAAGCTGCCCGACCATATAGGTACGTTGTGATCATCATTAGCCTATGTCCAGGTCTCCCGCGTCCGGGGTAACCATCACATGCCGCCCAATAGTGGTGTCTGCCTTTGCCCTTTAGACATGGTGCATATGCCGCCAGCCTTAGCGGTGTCTGCCCGGCCATACAAGCATGACGTAATCCCATTATCATACACTTATCATAAAGCATGTATAAAAACTCAAGGATAAGCTATAACTCTATCGGTGTGACGTAAGGTCGAGAACTCCCGATTCCATTATGGAGTAGTCATAATCATCATGCCTCACCTTGAAGGAACTAGCTTTATAAGGTGAGTGTAACAACAATGAATATCATCAAGGAATCATGAGCTTTAGAATCTTTAGACGTAGACTCATCATCATCATTATCGTATTCATAACATATCTCTTATCTTTATCTCATGAGAAGCTCTTTATAAACATAGACTCATAGTTTCCGGAATATATGAAGGTCGTGGAAGGATAAAGGAAATCATGTCATAAGAATCATGCCTTAGAAAAGAAGGGACTAGCATCACATACCTTGATGTCGTTCTAACTTTATCAATTTTAGCGCTTTCCTCCAATGTTCACGATTCTACATTCAAGAGAATTCGTACTAGAATTAGATGATCGGAAACATACTTAAGCTTAAGCTAAAGCTAACGAAAATTAGGCAGCATTTCCTTTGTTTCTACAACTTCCTCTATATGATATAACAACTCCCAAACATCAATAACAACATTCATAACACCATAATCAACAATCTTCATCAAACTATACATTATTTAATTCTCCCAATTCCATTTCAAATCATCCATAACCAAAATTACCACACTACATCGTATTCGTCAAAACACAATGCTTCTTCAACACTCTTAACATCATTTATAACAAGATTATTTTCATAACATGTCAAGCACTATTGTTCAAATCAAATCACTATCCAAGAACACCATTATTCCCCTATTTAGACTTCATTTTCCACTTTCTTCCATGGTCCAAGTCTTTTAACCACTCAATAATCTTAACAACATGAAATGAACATAAAACTTACCTTTGAATATGTTGAAATGGTCTTTGGATGAAAATATTCCACTTGAGAAAACCCCAACTTCACCACTAAAGAAGTTCTTGAGTTGTATAAACCCTAATGAGCATTCATGTTCTTGATTCCATCAACTCTTGATGCTTAACTCTTGATTTCTCTTGGGTATATGTTAAAATGGTATGG
>NW_026718145.1:0-14363 GCF_029784015.1 Lycium ferocissimum
TCCCAACTAAACCAACAACCCAAGATAATCACAACAATATCAACAATGCACACAGCCACGAAAATCATACCAAATAGCCCCAAAATATCATCACAAAACAGCCACAAAAATCATACCAAACGGCCCTAAAATATCATCACAAAACAGCCACGAAAATCATACAAAACAGCCACAAAATATTATCAACAACAGTACCAACCATTATTATACATCATAACTCAGTTGATTCCATCCATTTAATCCAACTAAAATAGCCCCCGATCCATAAATTTCAACAAAGCAACAAACGAGTTTATAACGCTATTTTCTCCGTTCTAATCCGTTAAAACCCTAATTAAACTTATTAACAACGAAAAAGGGACCTTAATCTTACCTTAAGTATTGCAGCAACCACGTCAACACTCCTCTTTTTTGCTGATTTTTAGCTCAGACTGAAGGCGACGCGACGCAAAATGCTTTTCTCTTCATGAGCTTCGGGATTCGAGGCTCGAATTTTGATCAAAATGGCTTTCTTAGCCTAGAAGCTCTCTCCCTCTCTCTCTAATATTCTTGGAGGCTCCTAGATGCAAATGACCAGCCCTCAAATGAATTTTCCATATATATTAACGTTAATGGGCCTCATGGGCCGAAATATACTCATGGGCCGAAATGTAAATGCTTGGGTCGGGTCTCAACTTGCTACCCCGCCAGCCCAACTTGCATCGTCCATATCTCCTTATCCCGATATCATTTTGACGAACGGTTTGTTGCGTTGGAAACTAGACTCGATGAAATTTATTTTAGGCTTTTAAAATACCTTAAAAATACTCATATACTAGGAGATTCGCTTCCAACAATATGGGCTAAAAATCTGGTCCCAGATTTTACTGAAGTTGTTCCGATTCATTTTGTTTAGATTCGTTTAACTTCTAATCCTCTTCCAACCCTCATGTAACCTCTTATACATACATATAAATACTCATATACATACATAACAATCCATACACGTGTCTTGAAGGTTCCGGAGAATCACAATAACCTTAAACATAACTAGAGAACTTACGAAGCTTCGACGAAACTCCAATTGCAAAAGTATATTCATATCTTTTATCCATCTTCTATATCATTACTAATAATCTCAAATACTTTAAAATGGCACTCACATTACCTCGTATACATACTCATAACACGATTTCAAATCCTTTAGGTTGCCATCTCACCTCGGGATACTTAAGGCAACCATATATATATAACAATATTCTTACTAACTCGATTAACTTTCCTTGAACTTTCTTAACTCATTCTTTCTTGTCTTAATTCAAGTAGCACGGACTATTACGGGGTGTAACAACATACTCAGTACATTATTTTGTATTGATGTCCTTTTTCCGGAGGCGCTGCATTTCATGCTGCAGGTCTTGATAGATAGACAGACAGGCCTCCTCAGTAGGTGTTGCTCGAGTTCAGCTTGATTGGTAAGATCCATGTCATCCAGAGTTGCTAGATCTAGAGTTTTGCAGTATATTGATGTATATATAGACATAATAGGTAGGCCGGGGCCCTGTCCTGTAGGGATTTTGGGACCATCCATGAAAATATCCCATAGCTTTAGATCTTCTCTAGTGACAAAATGTTGCATCCTTGCTTTGCACCAGTTGTAATATCTGCAGTTGAAGCATGGTGGTCTTATTGTTAATTGGCCTTCTTGGACTCCAGGAGGTGTAACCATCTTTCAAGGTTCTAGCCTTTGTTGAAAGATCTGGCTCTGATAGCGATTATTGGACTACCACCTAATTACTCAAAGAACCAGGTCCTTTAAGTAACTATGCAAGAAGGTGAAGTGCGCAACAATAAATCAACACCAATATTTAGCATGGATAAGCTTCGTGCTCAAGGGAGGAAATGTCACACCCTAATATCCCTAGGGTGTGATGGGCACCCGACCCTTACTTAGGGCCGAGCGAACCCTCAGACTCTTGCTGCACATAAAATCACGTTAAACTTTTTAAATCGTATAAGATAAATGCATAGTAAAAATTTTCGAAACATTCTTTCTCGTAGCTTCCAAACCGAACAAATTTATAATCATACAAAATTCAATACATAACACGGACCGACATATCGGCCGACGAAGCCGCTTACGGACCGACAACCAATACCCTCGACGCCGTTCGCAAAGTCTCTAACATACATCCAGTCATAACAAACAAACTCGACTTGGCGACCCTCTAGGAGAGAATGGAGCTTGCCATCTCTCGCCGGAACACCTTCTATAATAACTTCGGCTCATCCGGGAGTACTCGCGTGGCATGAAACGGCCCCCGAAGAGGAAACGGGGGGTCGCATGCGGAAAATGTACCGAGCATGTAAGGCATGCAAAACGTAAATCCATAATTGAACCAAACAGACTAAAAGATAAATACATTAGTCACAATACCTGATGCTTATTTTTCGTACACAAATCGGACATACCGTCTCATATATCGGAAAAAGGAGTACGAAGGTAAATGAGTCAACCAGGGTACAAAATGTTTATTTTACAATTACGGATCGCATGTCCGAAGAGGTACGGGTTTAGCAAGTACGTAGCGCGCGGTGATGTCACACGTCGGACGGAGGGCGGTATCGGTACGAGAATGCTCGTACGAGGTCATATATCGGACGAAAGAAATATCGAACGTACGTAACTATATCGAACATACCCGTAATCGGACGTACGGGCGTGTCGGACGTATTCGTAATCGAGTCGACGTGCGAGAAGTATGCCGGACGGTATCCGTGAACGAGTAGCCGTACGTACGGAGATATATCGGACGGTATTCGTAATCAAAATCGAAGTATGGAGGCATAATAGAGCCTCATCAAATCGAGAGAGATGCGGAAGCCCCACTTACAAAATCGTCGTAGTTGTCCGAGACATCAAAATACTTATTTTGGTCTTACGTATTATGCATAACGAGATCATATATTATCATAAGCATATGCCGATAATATCCGGCCCTCCGCCGAGGGACGCGGTAACGTAACCTCTAGTACGGGACGCGGTGAATAGACAAATCATATGCCATCCTGGCCACCGTCCCCATATCATCAGATCATAACATCATATGCATAAATAGAGCCCGGCCCGCCTATGAGGGACGCGGTGAACAATGTTCTGATGGAAGAGCACGATAATGTAACCCGGCCCGGACGCAAGAATCGTACCGGTGATTACGCATGCGAACATAACGAATCCGGCCCGGTCGCAAGTGAAAGATGCATTGAGTCGTACACGAGCAGAGTCGTGAGAAACCATATGCACATAAATCCGTACTCGATGAATACGTACACTTACCGACATTCGGAGGCTCGAAATGAATTTCGGATTCTTCCAAATTAGTATCGGAAGTGTCATGAGCGTTTGAAATACGTAAACCTCTTGGACTTTTAAGCGATCCGAGATCGTACATGAAGAACGTAAGACTTACAGAGACACCCGTATCGGAATACTCTGAGTCAACGGACTATACCCAAATACTCATAAATAATACTTATATCGACACTCGTATTTAATACTCATATCGGAGTTTTCATATCGGATTGCTTATACCGAATATTTAGATTAGAATACTTATGTCGTAACATATATATATATAATAGGATGCTTATATCGAATACTTATATCGGAATATTTACATCGGAATGCTTATATCAAAATAGTCAAATCGGATCATTCGTACCGAAGCGTTTACATCGAATAGTCCAACCGGAATACTTATATCCGAGTTACGCATTCTTATATCAAATTCGGAACGATAGTCAAAGGTCTCCTTAATTATCTTACGAAAATAAGGCAAATAAAACAATACAATTAAATCTCGGGAGACCGTGGGCCCACCTCGGGTCAAGTCGGTAACGAACATAAAAACGTGGTCATTATGTGCCATTGGATCATCCTCAAAGATTTCAAGGCATTCCGCTTTCATTTTCAAAAGTTACGGACGTTTGAACATTTCTTTACAATAAAGCGTAAGTTATTTAGTTCAATTCTACTGAATGAAGAAGGGATAAATATAAGCTCGGATTTCTAAGAGTAGAGTCATCCCCGAGGCTCAAATCATATCCTATCACATCTAGGACATGCCAAGAGAAAGAAAGGGTAAGCCTTACATACCTTTTCCGCTTCTTAAGCTTTTCCAAATTCGAATCCCGTTTTCTCCAAAATCTACAAATGGTCATGTTTACCAATTGTGAGTTATAGCTTCCAAGAGTTCAACTTAAATTCATGTTTGTCTACCGAAATTTCGGCAGCATTTCCCCTATACATATAGCATCCCCGAGATTCTATCTAGTCCAACAAATCAACAACAACAACCCAACAACACAAACAATCATTATGAAACACAATATAGCATAACTAGTTTTCTTTCCAACATAGTGCAATAGCTTTCATTCTAACTTCATATTTCCAACTCAATACCAACATTCTCATATTCAATTACTAATCAAGATCATTCCAATACAATTCTAAATCATTTCATATCATTTCCACAAAATATTCACAAGATATACAAAATATACAAACTTCCCATCAAAGCCATAATTCATCCAAATCTTCTAATCTTTAGCATACCTATTCATAACACGTTTCCGTCTTCCAAGTTCATCCACAATCATCATAGTTTGCACCTTAGCCCTTAATTTCCATAATGTCATAAAATCATACTAAAACGACATAAGCTTTTACATTCCATTTCAATGCAGACTTACATCATTTTACCTTCATTTACATTGCAAGGATCGCAACACACAACTAACATACTAAACAAAATTAATCCATTTCCATTCCAATTCCATACACCACACGGCCAACACCTATATTTCCAACTTCAACCAAATTCATTCAACTTTCATTTCCAATATGAATTCCACCACAACCACAACTAGAATACAACATAAAATTCAACTCATCTCACTTACACACTAATACACACACACGGCCACATGCACACATACACACCCACCATGCAAACTTCCATATTCTCATGAATTCTATCCATTTCTACATTCCACGACATAAACAAAGCCTTCATAACACAAAAAGGGGAATGAACTCTTACCTTTTCCTTCAACTTCCTCACTTAACTAAAGTTGTCAACTTGCAACAAAGAGGGAGATTCTTGCTTCAACAACTATACCATGTTAAAGAGCTTCCTTGAATTAGTGGAAAGACATGAAGAAACAAATTTTTGGAACAAAATTTCCCATGGCCAAATTTCAATGGGGTTGGCCGAAACCCCTTCTCTCTCCACCCTCTTCATCTTTTTTTTTGTTCTTGCTCTTGTCTTGAATTAGAAGATGAATCTATATATATATATGCCTCCAAGCATGTGAGGGGCACATGCCCCTCCCTCCATTTTCTAGACTTTTCCACCTTTTTCTTGAAATTAAAGAAAGAAGACTAAGTGTCTTCTTGTATATACTTTAGTCCCCATTAATTAAAAATGTGCACATATCCCATACATCTCACACGGCTAACATGACCCTTCAAGAACATTCATGAAATTTTTGTGAAATTCCCATTTTTCCCCTCGACTTTCCTCAATATCACCATTTTAACCCTAGCCTTCCACATTATTTCCACGACCCATTTTGCGAATTTCTCTTTTTGCCCTTAACCTTTCACAATATTTCCATACTAATAATAGTCATAAATAATATTTATAACAACTCGTTCATTAAGATAATTTCTGAAAATGGTCTCGCCCTTAACTTTCCACGACGACTTTGGAATTTCCAAACGTACAATATACGGGCTATAACAGAAAAACCACAACCTACAACTATAGGAATATACTCAACATTCCAATAAACACCTATTACAATTACTTGTAAAATTAAATAGATGGAACCACACTTAAGAACCTAACTTTTACAATAAGAACATAAAGATGAATCTTGATAGGAACAGGTTCTTTGTTGCTACTCTAGTCGGCACTCTCGAGACTCTTGTGTTGACTCTCAAATCGTCTAGATGTCTCTTCTCTTTGAATGTAGTGAAGCTCCAAAGATTTTTGACGTGTTGTATATATAGGAGTGGTTTCCACCTTCAATTCTCTAAATCCATCCAAATCTTGGTTTTATAAATTGTCCGAGAACCAATCCTTATTTGATATGGATTCCCTTCTTTCCTTGTATATGCACATACTGTTTCCTTCTCCTATTCCAATATAATTCCATGTGTTAAAGTTATGGTAAACTTTCAATAACTTGAACTCCAGTTACTCTTTGAATAGGAATGAGTCAAAACATTCAATTCTTCGAGTTAGCATGAAACAACTTCTCTCAATTGTCTCCAGTTCTTCTTTCTAAAGATCAGTACCTCTGAGTATTTCCTCTCCTGTTGTGACTACCTTACTGGTTTCATTGGAGATATGTTTAGACTTCTGGTTCTTCCCCATCTTCCTTCAATATTTCTTATACTTGATTGTATCTTGATACATAGTTTGTGAATTATCAAAATTTCATTTAAGCTTTGCACTATTGTTGAGACACCAGTATCTCAACATCATCCCTTCTGCTGGTTAGGATGAACTTCTCCAGGAAGATACGTAAAAAATATGACCCAAGTAAGAGGAAATGACCTTGCCGGTCAACATAGCTCCTCTTCCATTGCACAGCCTGATCCACTTGCTAAAAGTAGTAAAGTCAACTTCATTAGACTACACTAGGCCCAAGTTGTGCAACATCTCATGACATCAATCCAGAAAGATCTAAGCATTTGCTAGGGGATCCCCATTGTAATGTGAGAGAGAAAACTTTGAAAACCCATCCAACCTATCCTTTTTTTTTTACTGACCTAATCGACTGGGCCACCCACTATGGTGCAATAATAGGCTATGGGGCACCTATAAATTATGGTATCGCTATTAGTTCCCTATATTTCTCTGCCTCTTGTTCTCTGTTGCTCTAGCTTTCCACAAGTAGAATTCTATCTTGTAAATTAATCTAGTGGTTATCCTTTTAGTGTCATAGCTATCTTATTTTCATAGTTATCTGATAAACCAAAACATGTATAAATATCTCAGCTGTAACAAAAAACAAGAGCAGTGAAATACAATCACAAGTTCCTCCAATTTCTTTCTATTCTCTCTATTTTACATGGTATCAGAGCTTCTATTTTTTTTCTTCCGCCTATAAGCAATGACAAATCCAATTGTTCCTGCAACTTCTACTGCTACTGCCATTCCCATGTCTACTGTTGTCTTCTCAACCCATTCCTTTTCTGTGAAACTTTCAACCAAAAACTACCTAGCATGGAAAACTCAATGTATTCCCATCTTAAACTATAAAAATCTTCATGGATTAATTGATGGCACTTCTCCAGCTCCATCAAAAACCAAGCAGTCTTCCACTAATCCACAAGAACATAAACCTAATGCTGATTATGATTCCTGGTTCAGAAAGGATCAAATGCTCCACTCATGGCTTTTCTCCTCTATAACGAAAGAAATCTTCCCTTATGTCATTGGATTGTCATCCTCTCGTGAAGTTTGGCAAGCTTTTGAAAATTCGTTTGGATCTATTTCACAAAATCGACAGCTTCAGCTTCATATAGAGCTTCAAGAACTCAAGAAAAATGACCTCTCTGTCTCCCAATACCTTCAAAAGGCGAAAGCTCTCTCTGATGAACTTCATGCTGCGGGTAAGCCCCTTTCACCTGCTAAATTCAATGCGATAATATATCGCAATAATGGTTCAGATTTTCACAGTATCATCACTGCTCTCAACCTTAGAGTAGAAGAAATTCTTCTTAAGAGCTCACTTGAACCAACAGCAACATGGTTCTCAAAAGTAGTGATCCACTTCTACCCACACTACCAACTTTTTCCTTCCGCCCCTATGGAAATTCAAATAACACAGGCCAATGTCGATCCAACAATGGCAACAATCAGAAATCACGTTGTCCTTGCCAAATATATGGCTATCGAAATCATACGGCTAAAAACTGTCGTTGGCGTTACCACTCTAATAATCAGTCTTTTAAGAATTTCCAACTTCCCAATTTCAATGCACACAATTTTTCTTCGGCAGCACAATGTCCATTTATGCCTCAAGAGCATTATTCCATCCGCGAACTATCATATCACCCCGGATGTCCAAACACTCAGCGCCACCAATGAATACAATGGTTTGGATCTTCTTCATGTAGGTAATGGTAAAGGATTACAGATAACACACACTGGTAATGCTTCTCTCCATTCTTCTATTGGTCCATTACAACTTAAAAATGTCCTCTGTGTACCCACCATCGTTAAAAATCTTTTATCTGTTCAACACTTTGCCTCTGACAACTCATGTTTTTTTGAATTTTTGCCTAAATTTTTCTTGATTAAGGATCAACAAACTAGGAAGGTGTTGATGCAAGGCCCTAGTGAATTGGGTTTGTATACTCTACACCGCAACAAGCAAGCCATGGTAGCTACTGTTCCGACACTTGATTATTGGTGTTTTGCGGCTTGGACCTCCCAATTCTCACAAATTAAATTTCTTAGTTAATAAAATAGCATTTCTAGTGTTTCTAGTCAGTTAACTCCATGTTCCAGTTGTTCATTAGGCAAACTATCTCGCATTCCTCTTGTTTCTATTGAACATAAAAGTCGTGCTCCTTTTGAAATAATATTTTCTGATGTATGGGGTCCTGCGCCTATTCAATCTCATTTTTGTCATCGATACTTTGTTTTATTTATTGACGACTTTGCTTGTTTTACATGGGTTTATTTCTTAAAACAAATGAGTAAAGTTTATAACATTTCTATAAATTTCAAAATGTTAATTGAAAGGCAGTTTGGTGCAAAAATTCGAGCTTTCCATTCAGATTGGGGAGGTGAATATCAAAAACTTAACGAATATTTTCAATCAGTTGGTATTCAACATCGCATAGCATGCCCCTATACTCATGAACAAAATGGAACGGCCGAATGGAAAATTCGACATCTTGTCGATACCACTCTCACTTTACTTGCACATGCCAAATTACCTTTAAAGTTTTGGAATTTTGCTTTAGAACAAAGTGCTATGTAGATTAATGTTTTACCTAGCAATGTTCTTAAACATAAATCACCATACAATTTCTTATTTCAAAAGGAGCCAAATTTCCTTGCTTTTAAACCGTTTGGTTGTGCGGTATTTCCACTTTTACGACCTTACAATTCACACAATTTCTCATTTTGCACAACACCATGCATATTCATAGGTCTTTGTCCTACACATGCAGCACATCGATGCTTGGATAAACAAACAGGTTGGAATTACTTAGCTAGGCATGTTTGTTTTCAAGAAAATATTTGTTACACCTCGAAAATTTTTTTGTTGATGCACAGTGAATAGGCTAGTGAGGAGTACGAACACTACTAAAAAATTGTTGAAAAGAGACCTACAAAAACTTGTTATATCCCGCATTTTGTGCAATCGGATAATTCAAGACAATTGCGGGAGGACGACAAGCAAGGCCTTATTTTTATTTTGTTAAGTATATGAATGGTTTATGAAGCGGAATTATTAAGAGAGTCTAGGGGTAAAGTCGGAATTTTTGGAAACGACTTTATGAATTATTGCTTGTCATGAAATACAATTGGGCTTGGATTAATTTTTTGGAAACAAAAGAGAGGCCCAACCGCCATGGCATGGGCTAGGCCCATGAAGGGATTTAATTTGCACTAATAAAAGATGACTAAGTCATCCTTGATTCATAATTTTCTAGAAATTTCAAGAAGTGGAAGAACAAAGAACAAGGAGGAGAAGTTGAAGGGCCATTCGGCCAAGAGAAAAATTCCAAGAAAAAAATTACAAAAATTTTCCAAAAATCATTTCCTACCTATTCAAGAGTCCCTAGCAAGGTGGAGAGGTCTTTGGAGCAAGAAGCACATGTATTCAAACAAGTTGAAATCTCTAACCAAGTGAAGAATTGAAGAAAAGGTAAGGTTTGATTCCTTCTTGCATGTTGTGGATGATTTTGCATGTGTAAGGTGTAAGAAAATGGATGAAATTCATGGAAGAGTAGAAACTATGGTGTGGCCGTGAGGTGTGATATATGTGTGTGTGTGTGGAAATCATGTTTTAATTATATTATCTAGTGTTTGGTTGTTATTGTTGTCAATACTATGTTGATAATGGAAATTGAATGATTTTGGAGAGGTTGTAGTTGTGTATGCATGATGTTGGCCGTGTGTTATGTGTTGTGTTGTGTGTTGGTTGTTGATGTAAAGTGTAGATACTATGAGAATTCATGAAGAATATGCATATGTAGGAGTTGGCCGTGGGTTGTATATCATATGTATGGCCGTGTATATATGGTGAATCATGAAGAAATGGTTGCCAAGTTCTATTTAGTATATTGGTTGTTGTGTGGTAGATTTTATGTTGCAAATAAAGGTTTAATGAGTTTAGTGAAGTTGTAGTAGTTGGAAGCTTATGGTGGAAGTTTATGTAAATGGAATATAATGTTCTTGCTTGCATGGATGATAATGAGACTAGTATGATATTGTTGGTATATGAATTATTAGGTTGTTATCGTTTTCATTGGAGTTGGAAGGTCTTGTTGAAAGTAGTATATTGATTAAGTTGTTAGAATGTATCTTGGATTGAAACTGGAAAATTGTTAATATGGTTGTAATATTATGATTGATGGTTTGGCCGGGTTGAATTCCCGGATTGTTGTGAAGAGAATTGGCTAAGATGGTTCTTGGGGAATGATGTATTTGCAGAGGAAGTGCTGCCGAAATTTCGGTAGACAAGTGTCGCTTTGAGATTTTACTTCTAGACACTTGAACTAACATTTGGTAAATATGACCAAATTGTAGATTCCGCGAAGTTGGAGCTTGAATTTGGAATAGCATAAGGAGCGAAAAGAGGTATGTAAGACTTTATTTCCTTTCTTTGGCATGTCTTAGACGTGTAGGCTTGTTTTCGCGCCTCGGGGACCATTCCTTTTCTTGAAACCTAAGATTGAAAATAGTTACTATTCATTCAGCAGAATTGAATTAGAACTCGCGCGAAATGTCGGAAAAACTTCTTAAACATCCAGAACTTACCCAAATAGGATTCGATTACTCTAAGATTCTCACAAGTGACGCCATGAATTGTAATATACGTAAATTTGATATGCCGCCTCCTTTGACTCGAGGTGGGCCCACTATTCCCGAACTCTCTCTTATTGTCCCATTTGACTTATTTTCATTCTATAGTTAAGGAAAGTTTTTGGTTATTACTCTGACTACTAAATAATAATTGTTTTTACAAATCCTCGATTCCAAAACATGATTTTCCTTCCTAAAAGTTTACAAATGTTTTCCAAAATATTCGTTTTTCTCCAAAAACTAAGTTTTACAATATTGCAAGCCTTAATGACTAAGACGACGACTATGACTCTATGATGAAAAAAATGATGATTCTATGATTAAAGGTTCCAAGTCTATGATTCCAGTACCGAGATGAGAACGTTAAACTATTTCTTGAATCCTCGGCTCTACTCATGAATAGTGTTTTCCTTTAAAGATTCTAAGTACACGAACGATGCCCTATGATCCTATGTTATACTTTCTCATGATATTGCTCTCCACTAATAGTCTCGCCTTATATTAATCATCCCTTCAAGGTGAGATAAGCGTCCTTAATTATTCTATAATATAATCGGAGGTTCCGACCTTACGTCACTCCGATAAGTACATGATTTCCTTGGTCTCCCCCCGCATGCTATGGTATATATATACATATATGTTTTAAAATGTATTTGGGAAAAACTGGGAAAATGGGCAGAGCGCTATGGGCGCTGGGTTACTCACGGTGCATGTATCCGTACTTGACTTGATATCATCCCGACGCGGGATCCCGGACGCGGGATTTATGGGCGAGCCGATGTATTCGGTGCTATGATACTATGATATACTATGCTATGCTATGATACTATGATATACTATGCTATGCTAAGATACCATGATATACTATGCTATGCTATGATACTACGATATACTATGCTATGCTATGATACTACGATATGACATAAATTCTATTTCTTATGTCGATGTAAAGAAATGTTTCTTCCTCGAAAAAAAAATAAGCATGCATGGTATTCGGCCTGAAAGGGGTGTTCCTATGCACAGGTTACTTTCTTATCTCAGTATATATCCATGACCCCCCACGATATTGTTACTTATAATCTATGCTCTTGTTTATTTTATTTTCCATGTCTTACATACTCGGTACACTATTCGTACTGACGTCCCTTCTTGTGGGACGACGCGTTTCATGCCGCGCGGTCGGCAAGATAGCCGGGCCGATCCTTAGAGTTCCCTCGGCGGTATTTTTGCGGCGCTCCAGGTTGTTTCGGAGCCCCGGTTCCTTGGTACTACTTTTGAGTATATATTCGGGCCCCGTGCAGAAGAGGCCTCGGCCCTTCCTATGTATATGTGTACTATGTTTAGAGGCTCGTAGACGATATGTACAGTAGCTATTTGTACTCCTGATTGTCCCCCGTCGCTGTATAGTATGATCGTAAAGCTTATTAGCCTATGTTCATAATTGTGCTACTTATGTTAATGCTAGTAAAAAAAAAAACGGTGTAGTTCATACGTGCAATAAGTGTCAGCGGGTTCGCTCGGCTCCGAATATGGGGTCGGGTGCCCATCGCACCCTAGTAGGATCGGGGTGTGACAAAACTGACCTCAATGAGGTCGGAAAAAAAATGACCTCATGAGGTCGGTATAAGCATGGTTTTTTATTTTATAATTTTTATTTTACAAAAACCAACCTCAGTAGGTCGCTAATTTAATAATAAATTTCAAAAAACACATTACCGACCTCATGAGGTCGCAAACCTGACTTGCAAAACAGTACCGACCACACGAGGTCGGTAAGTATTTTTAAAAAATTAAATATATAATTAATTGGGCGACCACATGAGGTCGGAATGCATAATTAAAAAAAATTCAAAAATAATTCTACGATTAGCGACCTCACGAGGTCGGAACATTTTAAAATAAATAATAATTAAATTACATTAAGCGACCTCACGAGGTCGGTAAATCAAATTAATATCACAGTACCATCACTCTAATTTTTCCCCATTTCTCATTTCACACTCTCTCTCTCCTCACCGTTTTCTTTGCTCTGTCTCTCTCTACTCGGTTTCAGCCATCGCCGGTGACCACCCGTCGCCCATCGTCTACCGTCCCTAGCCCAGTCTCTGCCGCCGTCGTCACCCACTGTCCAACCGAAAATACACCATTGGAGGTATTTTTTCCCCCTTTTTGATACTATTTTCCCAACTATTAAAGATTAATATAGTTATGTGAAATTTCTATGTTTATTTATTCGTTTCTAACCATTTAAGGTGCTTATTCTTGACTTCCTCTTCCTTTAGGATTAGGTTTTAATTCTAGGGTTAGGTTTTAACTCTTCTGTCGTAGATTAAGGTTTTCTTGAAGCTATAATTGTTGACACTAAGTTATAAACTGAAGCAACAATTCCTCAATCTGGCGCATTAATTCACACCAAGGTGTTCTGATTCTGTCTTAGTTTCATGGGATTCCTCAATCTGGTTCTGTTTTTTTAAGGTCAGTATCCTTACCAATGCTATATGTTTTATTCTGTTCAAGTCCGTAAGTTAAGAGGTATTCGAAGCTAAGAAGTTTTCTTTTGTTGTTTATCCGTTTTGGACGGTTCTAAGAAGACGGGGGAAGGGGAAGAGGCCGGAAAAGTGTGCAATCCATACTTTAAGAGTATTGGTTTAGGTTTCAAGACTCCTGTGAGGCTACGAAGGTCAATATTCATTTCATCTAATTATATGGAAAACATGTTCAATTCGTATTTCATTTGTTTATTTATACTAGCTTTTGTAGTTAGTTTTCATTCCTGTTGGAGTTGTGTAGACAAATGCAAAAATATGAGTTGTGTGTTTATAATTCAGTATTATCCTTCCCTTTACTGTACCAGCTTTCCTTAAATTTGAGATGTATGTTCATGTGTTTGAATTCGAGTATCCCTGTTTCTCGTCAGAAAAAAGGTTACTATTTTGAACCAATCTGTGCCTAAAAGTTAACCCATAGTCTTGTTGTAGTCTTTCTTTTTGGCATATGATCTGGTTGTTTGCGTACATTATGAGGAGTAAGTTAGCATCATATAGAGACCATGCCAATAGGATTTTTTGAGCTGAGATTTATGCTAAAAAAATCTGTTTTAAGTAATTTTGTTTTATGTGATAGAAAAAATACTTTTCTTTTCATGTCGATAAAAGAGTAGTTATGTTTTGGTGTTGAATAAAGTTGGGAGGCTAAACCATCTTAAACTGAAACCATTAGGTAGTTGAAGACCCCATTCCTCTGTTTTGACTATGAATTTAACAT
>NW_026718146.1:0-13911 GCF_029784015.1 Lycium ferocissimum
CGATCCCACTTTTGTCACGACCCCCCGACGGACTCGTGCCCGAATTGGACACACATACGTACCCTTGTCCCACATAAGCGTAATAGCAAAATAAACATGTAAAATGATTAAAGCATATTACCTGACATAGCACACAAAAGCGAGTATGGCGCACGAAGGCCGATCGGGCCGTCACCAGATATATGCAATCCTCTGCGTACACAAACTCACGCATCCTATACGTAACCCACTACACATGTCTACAGACCTCTACAGACTGAAAACATAAACATATGACGGGACAGGGCCCCGCCGTACCCCCCGAAATCCAAATGTACAAATGTATCGTGAAAAGTTATGGCCGTACCAAAAATAGAGTCCATGGCATTTTGCACCCCTATCGTATGTCTTTTTGCAACTTGCATTTCTGTCCTATTTTTTTAATGATTCGCACCCTAATCTATTTATCTTTTTGCAAAATGATGAAACCACTCCATTTTATAGTTGTCCATGAGGACAAAACTGGAATACAATTAATAAAGAGAAAATAACACATATTAAAAGGAGCTCATGAATAACATTTTTGTAGCAATTAGTAATACTAACCTATCCAACCGGTGGTGCAAAACGAAAATGTAAAGGGTGCACTCTATTCAACATTAAATTAATTTCAAAGTTTTCATTATCAAATCCATATCGTTAAAATTAACTTAATCACAAGAAAAACAACAAATAATATGTTTCATTCATCCTTTAATACAAAGTCGGTCACAATTTAATTAGCCCATCCAAATTACGCAATATTCAATAGCCAAGAACATAGTGGATGAACTCTCACATCCAACTCCGTGCCTTCCATTGTTTCCGCCGATAACACCTAGCCCCAAATCCATGCTTCCTCCTTGTTCGCTCCCCCCCGAAAATATCGATATCTTTCCGTCCACCCCCGTGCTTGCCCCGCCCCGAACGGCAACGTGTCCGCCCCACCTCGAAATCATTGTATTACATTAGAAACCCCTACGAGCTCCCCACCGTCAAAGATAGCTCCTACCGAAATTCCCAACTAAAACACCATCTCCCAATCATCTACGAACTTCCCTCACCGTAATGTCATCAGGTGTCTTCTCACGTTTTTGTTCATTTGCTTTGTGCCCCGCCTATTGCGTTAGACAAAACTTCCCCCGCGTACGCGTAAGTTGGAATGCTCGAATTGCATTGTTGAAGTATACGCTCTAGCCCTCGGAGACGATGACGGCAATTTAATTTACCGCTTGGAATGTCGTCATTTTGGAAGATGGAAACTTCTTTGCACGTGTCGCCGCAAGCCAGAGCAAATGCAAAGGGATTGAAATTATGAAATCTCAGTCATGGGATTTATTGCCTCCGTTTCTGCATTCTGATTCAAGAATTCTGGTGGTTTAACAATATTTTGGGCCAAGAATTGCCCTTTTTGTTGAGAGTTGGCATTATTCATCCGGTTAATGTTGGAATGCCACCGAACTGTAGGAAGTGGGAATTTGAGTTGTCATTTGGAATTTTAACATTATTCATCCGGTTCATTTGGAATACCATCATTTTCTTTTACCGAGCTCTTTTTTAATCTTGTGTTATTTTCTCTTATTAATTGTATTCCGCTTTGCCCTCATGGACAACAATAAAAGAGTGGTTTCATCATTTTGCAAAAAAATAAATAGACTAGGGTGCAAATCGTTAAAAAAAGTAGAACAGGGTGCAAATTGCAAAAGTAGCGATATGTTAGGGGTGCAAAACGCCACAGACTCACCAAAATATAAGCTCCGAACAAAGAGCCGTAAAGTATGTCGGTAGATGGCCTAAGCAAGTGATCGCAAAACGCGTGTCCGTACTGCGGGCATGAAACACACCTCCGAAGAAAGGGGGTCGCATTTTAAAAATGTCTTCGAATATGTAAAGCGTAGACCGTAATAAGTAAAAGTCAATATCGGAACGAGAGTGTATGGAGAATGAACGAAATACGTAAATAATCAAAATGCACACGAAATCATAAATCATGTATGCAGAAAACATATGTTGTGAAGGCCACCGTCATAGGACTCGGCAATCGCAGCGTGGTCGCCCCGACACTGGCGCCACAATCATAACAGAGCATATCATATCAGATGGCCATATGAAGCATAATCATCAAATATCAACATAGGCGTACATGGCACATCATACACCGTAACCCATGTACGTATAATACCTCGCCCTCGCATCGGAGCGCGGCGAACAATGCTTAGAAGTACGCTTGAGAACATATCCTGGCCCGGGCTCAGTGTGGGAAACATTGAGGTATCCACGAATGGAGTAGTGAGAAACTAAATGCAATAAAATACCATACAGATTTCCAGAGACTCAATGAGGCGTAGCAAATGACAAATCAAAGTAAGGAGATCGGACGGAATCGTATTATGCGAATTTCGGATGTCATAGTGCATTACGGAGAAATAACTTTTCTACGATCATTTTCATATCCCAAGATAGTTTATAGGACTTAAGGAATATTTAAAACAGCTTTTCATTTAGTAGCTAAAGTAATAGTTAGAACATTTCCTTAAAAACCGCTCGAGGACAAATCATAAATATAAAAGGGTAAAATCGAAATTAGTGGGTCCACCTCGGTCAAATGAGGTGGCGTATACGAATTACATGTGTTAACCTCATAACGTCACTTACAAGGATATTAGGACAATCGGAAAGCATTCATACAAGTTTTGGGGGTTTAAACAATTTTCCTAACTAGTCGCAAAATATTTAGTTCCATTTGACTGAACGGAAAAGGGGCATTTTTGGACGTGGATTCCGAGGAGTAGAGGTGTCCCCGAGGTTCAAATTCAAGCCTAATACATCTAAGACATGCCAATAGAAGAAATGGGAGAGCTTTACATACCTTTTTCGCCCTCAACGTTCTCCAAAACTCAATTCTCCTTTCGTCCCAAACCTATAAATGGTCAAGTTTACCATAAGTTAACCATAAGGCTTTAAGCATTCATTTTAAGCTAATTCTTGTCTAACAAAATTTCGGCAAAGACCTCCTTTATAAATATGACGCCCCGAGAATTTAACTCGGCTCAAATACCAACAACGACAAACCAATAACATTAATCCACAACAAGAATCACAAACTAACATGAATAGTCTTCCTTTTACATAAAGTGACAACTTCCAAACTAACTTCGCATTTCCAACCCAATATCAACGTTTACGTACTCATTTGCTTACCAAGATCATTCCAATATCATTTGGAGACATTTCATATGATTTCACATATTATTCGCAAAATATACAAACTTTCCACCGAAACCATAACTCGTCCAAAACTTCCATTCTTCAACCAAAATGTTCACAACACATTATCATTTTCCCAAATTCATTAATAACAATCATAACTAGCACGTAAACAATGCATTTCCATAGTGACATCATAACCACGTTAGAACACATATTCTCTTATAACGACATATAAGCCACTCTAATGCCAAACTTGAATCGTTAAACTTCCATTTACACTATAAAGATCACAACGACGCAACTAACATATTAAACAAAATAAACTCAACATGTTCCTTCTACCAAACACACACACGGCCATAGGCCAATCTTCAACTTCGCCACATTTTAATCCACCTTTCCCTTCCAATACAAATTCTACAATGTCTACAATCATAATACAACATAAAATCCAACACAATCACATTACACACTAAACATGTATTCGGCCACCTACATGCATGGCCTTTTCTCCATTCCAACTTCCATATTTCTATGCTTTCAACTCATTTACATATGCTACAACACAAACAAACCTTCAAAACACCATTAGAAAGGATGAATTCTTACCTTACACTTCCAACTTCTTCACTTCCTCAAGTTGTCCAAACAAAGAAACCGAGGCTCAATCTTCCGAAACAACTACGTCACGTCGAAAAGGGACCTTGAATTAGTGGGGATTCAACAAGAAACTAATTTTTGAAGCAAGATTTTTGAGGGTGGAATCTCTATGGCCAAACCCGAAATGGTGCTTGGTCTTGCTCTTGTTCCTTTTGTTTTTCTCTTCTTCTTATTTCTTGAATATTCTAAAGGATAAGGGCCATTATATATTATTAGCACATGGGAAATTAGCTAAAAGGTTGGGTGGGCTTGGCCTTATGGCCGGCCACCCCTTAGCATTGGGCCTTAATTTTTCAATTGAATTATTTTGGCCCAATGACTTATAAGCCACTTTTGTAATTTCCGAAACTAATTTCCAAAATTCCAAAATTGCCCTTAACCTTCCTTAATATTTCCGCATCAATATTTCCTTGAACATCACATGCACACTAAGTAGAATCCAATTGAAACCTCAATTCCCACCATTTCGAATTATTTTCGATTTTTTTCGAATACGCACAAAATACGAGGTATAACATTGGGATAGTAAGGAATATAGAGGAAACTCTGCCGAAATTTTTCTAGAAATAATACGAGAATGAGATATAAGTTTGGAATGTATTTTGAAAAAAAATCATGTTAATAGTAACGATGGGGGTTAGCTGAGCTGTGAGTATGGTCGCTCTTTAAGAATAAGTTCTTGCGAAATTCGTGATAATGGTAACTAGGAGGTCGATGAAGATACGGTAACGAGGAATTTTGAACGGACTGGCGCTATTAAGAGGTGATTAGAAAGGATTGGTAGGTTCGGATAGAGTGATATATTAGGGCACCGACTGAATCGATAGGTAAGGGAAAAATATGATGAGATTATAGTCACGGGAGGTAATGATACGAGTAAGACAGGGGTATGAAAAAAAAAAGAATTGTGACGGATAGGAATGTGTTAATAAGATAAGTCGTCGGTATGTGCTTTGTGAGGGCGTTTTGGGAATATGTTAAGATTCCGACTTACTCAATATTATGTGCGAGAAGGTCGTGCGGTGAGGTGGACGCGGTCGTCAAAGATTAAGGCACCCGATTTTATTAAAGTTTCAAGGTTAAGCGTCTTTGAGTGAGAGCAATTTCAGGATGGGTGACCCCCGGGAAGTTTTCTGAAAGTCTTACAAATTCAGACGTAAGAGGCAAATGAGAAGCTAGATTAATCTAAGGAAAATTAGAGTCTGCGGAGTAGGCAGAAACCTTAAGAGGTCGAGTAGGACGGGGCGGATTAGGTCGGTGAAAAGAGGGAGTTAATGGAAGGAAGGAATAAGAAGGAAGCGAGATAATAGTGTAGTAATAGGTTATAACGTGTATAACGGAGGATACGAGTGCCATAAGTGTCGGGACGGCGGAAGGCTAAGTTATGGGAAGATGAGAAACAAGATAGAATAAATGTCGAAAATGGCGGCGTGTTACGGATAAACGTGGGTGAACAGAATACGTTTTGAAAATAAGAGAGGGACTATGGGGGAGTAGTGTGTTCTAAATGACACAGAGATAGCATAAGATTCCTCGTGTGTAGAATGAAGACAAACATGAACGGAAGAAATGATAAGGGATACCAAAGGAAGCACCGAGGTAGGTTAGGATAAAGGTAATATGCCAAAAGGACTTTGGATACTTATCGTCGAAATAAAGGTGCGGTCTAATTGAGATTGGAAATAAGAACATAGGGCAAAGTATAAACGGATAATGGTATGAGTACACCCCTAAAGGGGGGAAGCGGGTGAGAGAAATGTAAGGATGAGATAGAAACAATTGACACGGTAATGTGTTTGATATGGATGCCTGACCTACAAATAGGACCCTTTACTGAAATAAGCTAGTAAGATCGCAAGACCAACAATAAGTGGATAAAAATTAGAATGGTATTTAAGGCAGTGTGAGAAGTTTTTGCAGGAACTTTGAATGACAGGACGCTAGAAAATGGACGTGTATGAAGAGAAAGAGTACGACAAAAGGATGGTATTGGATAACTTAAGAGATGACAGGAAGAATAGCGATACTATACCGGATTAAGGGCCAAGATGTTGGCTATAGAGGTGTTCGCTAATGCTATCGCAACTTGTTAGTGATAAAGAAGAGGGAATAGGAAACCCTTATGATAGGAAGTGAGGGAGTCAAGAGCGATTAAAAGAAAGGGAAGAAATATGATAAAAGAGGACGAGCGGGTTTTGGTATGAATAAGATATGCGAAGCGGGACGAGCCGGAAGGACGAAAGGACTATGTCTAAGATTGAACGCATACTATACAAGCTGTACGAGGATAGTGATGCCACCGGTAGGTATTGGTGTCTTTGAGATGGGACTAAGTAAGTATTTGATAAGGAAAGTAAAGAATTAGCAAGGACAATGCAGTTGTGGTATTTCGGGTACATTACAGAGGAATGCAACAATGAGTTTAAGCCAATTACCAAAATAGAATTAGCGCTAAGAACGGACGAGGCACAGCTACGGTTGAACTAAGGATCTTTCGCGATACCGGTTGTAAGGCAAGAGAAGGGAAGACAAGGTAGAACATAAGGACTAGTAAAGCGACGCCGAGGTACCCCTCGGGCCCCGAACGCCTTCGTATATTTTTGCGGAGATGGCAACACAATGCGGGACGAGAGAGTGAAGAGCGAGAAAGACCTCCGAACTAAAGGCACGAAAGGTGTTGGCAAAGATAATGAACCCAAAGAGGACACTTAGAATGAAAGTTAGGTGGAAGAAAAAAAAAGCGGCGATTAGTTGCTTGGGAAATGTTAGAGGGAAAGAGAAAATACTACTCTCATGAAGAAAAATAAAAGAGTCCACCGGGTGTCAGAGGAATATTATGGACCGCTAAATAATCTGAACATCAGAGTACATGCTATGGAATCACATGGAGCATCAACGTGAAACTGTACGCAACTACAATGATAAAGGGTCTGCATCGGAAGGCTAACAAGGAATACCGTAGGACGGTGGGTGGTTATGGCATGACAAGTCAAGGCTACAGTAATGGAGACAAAGATTTGGATAAGAGTGAAACACTAGTGAGATTCCGGTCAAATATACGAAAGCAAAGAAGTGGAAGAAGTGGGCCGCAAGTAATGAAGGAGTTGAGTAAGAATGAGAAGAGATCGACGTATGTCTTAAGGAAGGATTAAGCGAAAATTGAGCTCTAAAAGGAAATAGCCGTTCCCCGAGGAGAAAAGGATATTACACCCGAGATTCCCGCACATTGGGATCGATGGAGTTATTGTCAATAAGATGTAAAGTCATTGATGCTTAAGTTGCGATTATGGGGATCCGAGTTCGTGTGGCGGAAAAATGGCCGGGAAGAGACGACTCGAGAGGCTGAAGAGAAAATGAAGGAGGAACGTAATCGATAGGTGAGATTGCATGCCGTGGTGATAAAGGAAACCCCCCAAGATCCTTAGAAGACCTTACGAGACTAGTTGAACATTCGAGGACGAATGTTCTAAAGGGGGAAGGATGTTATACCTCGCATTTTGAACATTTGGATATTCCGAGTTAATGGCGGAAAGTTAAGGACAAGGTGATATTTTTTTTTCGGTTTTGTTAAGAATGCATAAGTTGTATGTTCATCTTTTATTGGTATGGAACATTAAGGGTAAAATTGGAACAAGGAAAAGTAAGGGCAAACTTGGAATGTGGAAAGACAAATTTTTTCATGAAATAGCCATGAAAAGCCAAAGTGGCCATGTATAGTGGAAAGTGGGCTCCACCCATGGTTGGCCAATATTTTCATGCCATGAGATGGCACATGTGTACATTACATATTTTGTGGAGCTATATATATATGCACATGCATGGAATGACTAAGCAAGACTACAAATTCATCTTTTATAACTTAAGGAAAATTCTAGAAAATTTGAGAAAATTGGAGGAAAAATACATGGCACATGACCGGCCATGTGCATGTGCTTAAATATATATACATAAGTGGTGGAAAAACAAGGCACAATTTATCATTTCCAACTTTAGAAAAATTCAAGAAAGATGAAGAGAAAGAAAGGGAGAGGAGTTCGGCCATGGGCTGGCCGAACTTGGTCCATGTGGATTGAAGGAACAAAATTATTTCTTCATGTATTCCTACCAATTGGAAGGTCCTCTACAACGTGGAGTAGTTGTTGGAGCAAGAAAATCATCCGTTGTTGCCTTGTCCAAAGCTTAGCCGAGAAGAGAAGATGGATGAAAAGGTGAGATTCAATCTTCCTTACATGTTTTATAGGTGTTTATGCATATTGTGATATGTGGAGATGAATGGAATTCATGAGATTATGGTGTGTTATGTTGTGGTGGCCGAATATATGTAGTGTGGTGTAAAAGTGTAGAACTAATTTTATGTAGTGTTTTAGTTGTTGTTTGTTGTAGATTCTATGATATAAAATGAGGGCTTAATGATCCAAGTTGAAGTGATCATCGTGTGGGCTGATTTGGAAGGAATGTGATTTTAATATGCCTTCTTGAATTTATGGAAATAATATTGTAAACGTATGGAATTGTTGATATAGTTTATGAATTTGGAAGAAGAAAATGTGTTATTAATGTTCCTAATGTAGTTGGAAGATTTCGGGTGAAATGGCTTATTGTTTGGGTTGTTTTGGATATTGTATGGATTGCTTGGAATGTTCTTAAATCATGTTTGAATGGTTGCGGATGAGTAATTGAGTATGTGAGCATTGGTGTTGAATTGATCGTATGTAGTTATTTGAATATGAATGAAATGTTGTCGAATTGTGTAGAAAGGATTATTAATGTTAGAATGCATTTTGAATCACTTATGGATATTGTTAGTATGATTGTTGGTTTGGTTGTTGTTGATTTGGCCGAGTTGAATTCTCGGCGATGTTGAGATTATAGGGGAAATGCTACCGAAATTTTTGTAGACAAAGTGTTAATTTGGAATTGGATTCTCAAAGTGTTATGGCTAATGGTTGATACGTAATGACATTATTGTAGATCGTGAGAAGTCGAGACGTAAGTTCGGATTAGCTTAGGAGGCGGCTAAGGTATGTAAAGCTCACCCCTTCTTTCTCTTGGCATGTCCTAGTTGTAATTAGGCTATGACACGAATTTCGATGTAATTTCGTTCTTAAATTTCGAGCATGTTCATGATTTATAATTGTTTATTGATGTTAGTATCCATAATATGGTCATGCTACGGTCTTTATGTCTCCGATATGATGGGTTTAGAACGTCGTATAACCGGTTTTGTTCCTAAAGAATCTGTGTCTAGAAATGTCCGCTTTCGTAAAAAGAACGGATTGCTTTGAAACGTTCGTGAAAGTTTTGTAACATATAATGACTTTGATTTTCATAGGCGGAGCTCGAAATGATTTGATGTACGACTATGGTCCCTACGATACTTTGATATACTTATGATATTTGATATGTTTCAGTACGAATGAAAGATTTTTGATATAACTATTGTCCGATTTTCAAATGACGATTCGTTTTATGATTACTTCATTGAGTCTACGGAAATGTTTTATGTGCATATGGTTTCTCCTACTCTGCTCGTACGACCTCCCAAATGTATCCTTCCGCTCCGTCCGGGCCGGTCTGTGTTCTACAGATTCCATTGCATTATTCAAAATCCCCTAAACAGGTAGGGGCACGTTATATATATATATATGATGATGATGTGATGATATGGAGGAGGGCGGCAGGATGGCATCGAGGTCCCTTGCTAACGGGGCGGGACAAGCTATTCACCGCGTCGCCGGCTAGAGGGTCGGGGCACGTTATATATATATATGTGCATGCATGATGATGATATGATTTTTACCCACCGCGTCCCTCGTTAGAGGAAAGCACGGAGCCACGTTATATGTATATGTATATGATGATTTTACTACGAGTCCCTAGGTGGAGGGCGGGACACGCTACGTGTTTTTATGATGATTTTACAATATTGATATGCATGATACATGTTTTTAGAAAGAAAGTCTTATGATTTTCGGTACTACTTTACTTCGGTATGATCCCGCTTATTATGTTTCATGCTTTACATGCACTCATTGTATTAAAATGCCCGACCCCGCTTTCTTTGAGGGCTGCGTTTCATCCGTAGGTACACCGACGGTGGTGAAGATATTAGTAGAAGATGTTCGGCGGGATTATGAAAGCTCCATTTTTCTCAGTCTTTCATAAAGTCAAATTATATATTATGGTTTCATGTTCCGCGTTAGAGACTTTGCGAGACGATTAATAGTGGGTATAAGATGTCGGTTATGTGGCTCACGTAAGGCGATGTATTATTATGCATTGTATTATAAGTTTCATATGTTGATTTTATTTGATTTGAGAAAAGGTAAAAAGGTATATTGTCCTTCGAAAAACTTTTGTTACTGTATTTGTGTCATGATTTGGGGACGGCGTGATTATGAGTATTACGAGAGTAGCGGGTTCGCTCGGCCATGAGGTCGGGTGCCCGTCACACCTTTTATCGGATTAGGGTGTGACGGTTGTTTACTGCCTATGAGTCATGGAGTTGATTATACCTGACACATGGAGTCGTAGATTTATTACACGACCTATGGGTCGTAGGTTGATATACGACACAAATTGTGGAGTTAATTATGCCTAACCTATGGGTCGTGGAGTTGTTACACGACCTATAAGGACCCCTTCGGTCGTTATAGTGTTTTGACCCATTTAACCATGTTAATTTCCCAACTCCCGTTAGTATGATCTGCCTTAATGAAGTCATTGGGTTGGTTTCGCAAAGGTTTCAAAGTAAATTGAGTCATTGAGGGAGCGATTGGTTAAGTTAGCGGGTTAGAGTTGACCACGATCAACGTCGGGTTGAGGATGACCCCATGTCAATGTTTTGAAAGTTCCAAATTGTTATTATGATGATTTTGAACTTGTCCACAAGTTTTTACAGGAGATTCAAAAGAGTTTCGGATGGGTTTTGAGCTTTTGTCGCGTATTCGGTGTTTTCCCGGAGGTCTGGAAAGAAATGGCTCAGTTGATCATCGACCTTTGTTTTGGTAGGTTTGAAATATTAGATCTGTATAAAAATTACGAAGCCATAGGAAAAAGAATCGTCGCGTTTGGCCTCCGTATGAGGGAGTTATGCCCATTTTAGTGCGGATCGTTTCGGTGGCAGCTAGCAGTGACAAGGGCTGCTATAGAATGCTACTTCACTGACGCAGTTGTTTGGTGATGTTACAGCGTCAACAGGGGGGGCATAATGCTGTATTTAATCCCCAACTCCTACCCATTATTCCCAGACCCCAAAGTTAGTTTTCAAGAGAGAAGGAGGCAAAATTCATTTCATTCATTGGTGAAAGCATCTTGGAGGGTAGGTCTCCACCTTTATTTGTTCCTTTTCCTTTCTTCCTCAAGTTCCACGATTAGTTTAAGGTCCATCAATGGTGGATGAAAATCCTTGAACCCTAGAATTAGTAAATCCTTAAATAATTGGTGGGTTGTTGATTTTGTTGTTGATTAATCATCTAGGAGTACAGATTATCACTTTCTAGGAAAGGAGTTTGATTTCTTATCGTTGAAATTGCATGTTGAGACTAGGGTTCTAATAAAAATGGAAGCTTTGTTCTAAAATAGATTGGAAAGGGTAGAATTGATTAGAAACCCGTAATTGAAGGCTAATGATTATAGAGATGAAAGTTATGACAAATTCACCATTAAAGGAAGGTTTCGCCTATTAAAAAGGGTAGTAAGTAAGTGGGTCTTCTTCCCCAAATTGTTGTTTGTTTAAATACACGGTTTGTTGCTTACTTAGAATCATATTGTTAGACTTTGACCATTATGAGGCTCTTTAGAAATGAAGGCTCGTGTAGAGTAGTTCATGGCTCCATTACGCATTCCGGGTAGGTTATGGCTTACTTTAGTTAGACTTTGATTAGCGAAACGTTTGTATTGTGTAGAATTGACCGGAGAAAGCATGATTAGGTCTTCGAACATGGTGTTTTGGTTGGATATTAGCTAGGTTGGTATGACTTCTAATTTTGTGGGCTCGTCGCCATTACGTTATGTACTGAAATATGAGGTGTAGTTGTATTCATACTGTGGTGATTCAAGATGGATTTCTATTAGGTTGATTGTTGTTGATGGTGGTTTGTTGCTCGTTATTGTGATTAGACTTATTGCACGTAATTGTCGTGTTGTACTCGGTTCACATGGTGACACATATTATCGGGGAAAGGAAGGATACAAAGTTTAGACCCTAATCGTGGTTTATATATATTTATGATAGTACATAGATGAACACTTGATGTATGATTTACGTGATGAGAATATATAAAGAATGCATCTTCTTAGTGATACAAGACTTAGTTGTGAGGCGTGCTCTCTATATGAGGAAGTAAAGAGGGGCATAGACTCTTATGTTGGTTGAGACGGTTTGTTATGATTCATTTCATGGCGGAGTTGCCCCAAAGTCTTGATATGACTTTTGGCTTTGTGACTTGACTAGCCTTTGTTGCTTTATTGGTTTGCATTGTTTTTGTCACAACCTAGCCCGGGGGCGCGCGGTGCTACTTGGACGCGAAACAGACTTTCATATCAAGTCATCATATTTTAGCTAGCTCGACATTACATTCACCTTTTTAACGAAGGGAAATAAATCGTCTCAGCGGTCGCGCGTGAAAAAAAAAATTATCATATCATAATCATATGGGGCGGCGGAATACACTCCGGAATATATATAATATACAAACATACGGACCATTTGGCCACATCCAAATACGATAAATTGGCGGAATATACATGCCAGGATACATACACGTGTATAGACAATTGGCCGTCTGGCCATAAACAAGGGGGCCGCATTAAGCGGGATCAAAACAAAACAAACGCACGCCGGCCCGTGCCCACGTTATGACTACGGGCCTCACAAATTGAAACGAAACATGACGGGACGGGGCCCCACCGACCCCAATAACCAAATATACAAAGCATAAACATCGCGAAGATAGGTACCAACTTCCGGCCGGGCCAAAAAGGCATTCTCGATGAGAATGTGCCCTACGGCCGGACCACGAATCTCGTACGCGTGCTGAAACGCGCCCGAAGAAAGGGGTCGGTCGAAAGAAAGCGAGTATGTAAAGCATAAAGTACGAGAAAACCAAACCATAGCCCAAGTGAAAGGTACGGAAGAAAATCTGGATCAAAATATCAAAGTTTGTCTTTGAAGGGGTATGTACATAATGCGAAAAAGAAAATCATGCATAAGGCTCGGAACGTGGTCACCACTCCGACGGCTGCCGACACAAAATACTCCGAAGGTTTCAAATCTCCGTACAACTGTCACGACCCAATCCCCTGGCCGTGACTAGTCGGGGCTGGCACCGTACGTACCAAAATCCAAAAATAGTAACTCAAATATTTACGAAAATTTGGGCGAGTTTCCTCATTTCTTGACTAACCAAAGTTAACCCGCATCAGAAAATACCAACAAAAGGCCCAGGGCAACATATCCATATAAACATATATGGGGGGCGCGGGCGCCGGGGGGATGAACCGCTCGAACATATCACATATACATATCTTGTGCCACTACAATAAAACGAGACATAGCCATAACCCCCGTACATATCCACGGACTCAAGCGGGAAAAACGAAATCATATGACGGGACGGGCCGTCGTGCCCCGAATAATAATGTACATATGCATCGAAAAAAAATATATACCAAAATATATAAGCTCGGAAGAGGAGCACTCCCGAAAAGCGGAATAGATGGCCTAAGCGGGTGGATCCTCAAATCGTCGGTAAATGCGGGGGAAACGCGACCGAAAGGGGGTCGGTCGAAATAGGTGCGAGTATGTAAAGGATTACGAAACATAATAACATACCACGAAAATAAATATGATTTACAAAATGTCAAATTATTTATCAAAATTAAAATCATGCAAAGGCTCTTGAAAAGGTGCGCCTGTCGATGGCGCCTACCCCGACTCACACCGGAAAGTTTCATTTTCTCCGTAACGACATATCCCAACTATATGCCAACCAAACACCAAACACGGAAAAACCACACATA
>NW_026718147.1:0-12847 GCF_029784015.1 Lycium ferocissimum
TTATATCTATCCTTAGAGGATCACTCATCATATAAGAAATTTCATAGAATCGTAACACAACGAGAATCGTGTGCTTTAGCAGCTTTAGAGATAGAATCATTTGGAGGACATCATAGGCTCATGAAATAATAGATATATGGTCAAAGAACCATGCCTTATCGAAAGAAGGGTTAGCCTTACATACCTTTTTGTTCGACTATTCTATCGCTTGAACGTTCTCCTTCAATGCTCACGTTTCTACCTTCAATAGAGTTATACTAACATTAGAAAATCGATAGCTTAGTATACTTGACTGAAGCTAGAGAAAATAGGACAGCATCTCCTTTATTTATACGACTTCCTCCATATCATATATCAACTCACAAACATCAATAATAACATTCACAACATCATAACAATAGTCTTTATTCACCTACATTATCCATATTTCCGAATTTACTTCAAATCATCCATATCCATGGTCATAGCACACTATTACGTTCACTCATATAAAATGTCTATACCACAAGTGCCCGACCACTACTGGCCAAGCACTCCTATGCTTGCATTTACTTCTCACTGACTGTCCTGGGCCCATATACAATCTGTAACTGTGCTATACTGTCTCCCGAACAATCAACATAAAAGACACCGTACCGGGAACTCACGGCCAACGCATACATATAAACATAAACACTGAGAATAACAGCGTGAGCCGATTTGGCGCCACACATATATATACTGTACAACAAAATACACGCCGACGAGGCCGCATAATATCATGACTACATATCACTGTCTACAGACCTCTATGGAGTACAAACTGTAGAAATGACAGGACAAGGCCCTGCCGTACCCATATATGTACGTAACCGAATAGCGTACCAAAAGGACTGAAGCTCCGGATCAATGGAGCGTACTGACTGCTGCTGAGGGGAGGTCCTACTGCGATGGATCGTCCGACTGGCTACCTGATCCTGCGGGCATGAACGCAGCGTCCACAGGAAGGGACGTCAGTACGAGTAATGTACCGAGTATGTAAGGCATGAATAGTAACATAGTAAGGGATGTAAAGTATGAATAATAACAGAATGGAAATATAGAGCATATCGTGAGATAAAAGAATAACCTGTACATGTGAGTGCCTCTTAGGGCGGATGCCATGCATGCTAGCTTTCTTTGAAAAACATTTTTTTGTTCATATATATAGAAAATAGAACATATCATATTGCCGAGGCGTCGGCTCCGATCCATTTAACCACATATGTCCCGCGTCCGGGCATCCCGCGTCCGGGATGATATCATGTCATATTATACCAACTGATCAGGTGGTTACGCGTATATAACGCTCTCGCCCTTTTTCCCATATTATATATATATATATATATATATATATATATATATATATATATATATATATATATATATATATATATATATATATATATATATATATATATATATATATATATATATATATATATATATATAAGCATGCATGAGAGCCCAAGAAAAGTTATAACTCTATCGGAGTGACGTAAGGTCGGTAACCTCCGATTATATTATGGAATAATCATGGTCGCTTTGTCTCACCTTGAAGGAACAATTATTATAAGGTGAGACTATCAATGAAGAATAACATCAAGAGAAAACATAGAATAAGATCATAAATCTCATAAGGCGTCAATTCATATACTTTGGAATCTTTACAAAAAAATAGTCATCATCCATGAATAAAATTGAGAAATCAAGAAATAGCTCAACATTCTTATATCGTCATTGAAATCACAACTTGGAACCTTTAAACATGAAATCATTCTCATCATAGTCATCATAGAAAATATTCTCATCTTTGGCATCATTGTCATCATGATAAAAACATGTCCATCGTTGTAGTCATAAAAGCTTACAAAATCATAAACCTTTGTTTTGGAAAATACGGACATTTTGGAAAACATTTATGGTTATCGGGAAAGGAATCATGCCTTGGAATCATAGACTTTTAACTTTTGAAAACAAGGAAGATATGGAAACATTTATGAAATCATAACATAGGAATCATGCCTTTGAAAGAAAGGGACGAGCCTTAACATACCTTTTTGGTCGCCTTAACTTTAACTATTCAACGCTTGGCCTCCCAGGCTCGTAAATCTATATTCAAGAAAATTTATACTATTGTTAGACTCATCTTCATAGGCTTGTCTTAAGCCCTCAAACTAACTCTTTCTAGAATCTGCTGAAATTTCGGCAGCATCTCCCCTGTTTATATGCCTAGCCCGAAATTATAATTCAGCAACCAACAACAACAACAACAACAACAACGACAATAACATCATTTCCAACACCAATATGTACCATAAAACATCCCACACGATGTTTTCCAATTTCCACAACCAACCAACTCGCTATACAATTATTTAACGACTTTATCTCCGTAAATAAACCAAAATTAACATTAATAATAGGAGATTCATACCTTATTCTTGTTAAAACAGCGATATCTTCAATATCCACCTTGAATCCACCGCAAAACCATACTAGAATCACATCCATGCGTTTATCCGAGCTTCGATTAATACTCCGTCGCTTGAAAATTGCTTACTTTGTGATCTCCTCTCTCTCTCTCTCTCTCTCTTCAATTTTCTGGGCAAATCTGGTGAAAAAAAGGGGTTTTTACCCTTTATATAGGGTCAAATTCGGGTCGGGTCACTGTAGCAATTTACTGTAGTAGTACTGTAGCAAGTCGGTTACTGTAGCAGTACTATAGCACGCGTTTCTGCTCTGTCAGCTGAACTTGTAACGTCCATAATTCTCTACTCCGATGTCCTATCGATGAGCGGTTTATTGCGTTGGAAACTAGACTCGACGAACTTCATTTTAGGCTTTTGTTTCACCTTAAAACACTTCATATGCTAAGAGATATTCGTCCCCCAAGTTGGACCAAAATTTTCACACAAAACATTACCCATCCTTTCTCCAAAGTCGTACTACTTCATTTCTTCCACTCATTTCCTTATAAAACCTTCCGGTATACCTTATATACATCCTTCACTCATTAAATATACTTAATAATGCTTGCTCCTTATATTCCAAAGTGGTTTTACTTAACCCTAACTCAACGTACTTATGTTTCAAATTTGATAAGTGTTCTTCGAAGATACGGGGTGTAACATCCTTCCCCCCTTTAAAACATTCGTCCTCGAATGTTGCAGTATTGCCAACCCACGACACCATCTTTGATTCATTAGAACAATTATTTTTCCTTTAGGGTCCGATTACCATTTGCTTAAACTATAACTTGGGTAGTCTCTTTCTCATTCTTCTTAACTCTTTTATTGCCTTCAGTCATCTTCTTTCACTTCTTTGTCCTCATGTACATGATCGAAAATTAACTAGCATCTCGCTCTTGTTCTTTCTCCATTATGGTAGTCTTGACTTGCCATGCCATAACTATTCATCGTCCTATAAGTACTCTTTTTTTTTTTCTCGCTCCTTGTTTCCTTGTTAGTGGGCAGCTACCTTTCTCTCTCTACGGCGCCCTCTTTGCGTTTACTCCTTCGGTGCCATCTCGGGCTATCCTTTTTGTACCCGTTGATCTTAGATATACACTGTACCAATTTTTTTTTGTAGTCCATTAGTCAGGCTCTCTAATCCTTACATCCTTGTCGCCATCTCTTTTACCCTTACATTCCAAATGTTTACCCAGCATAACTGTGTCGCTAGTGAACCTAATGGTTATGTTCCTTTCTAAGGCCAGTTATATCATTATCCGAAATACGTATATACGTAATGTTTCTTCGCCATTTATTATCCTTCGCAGTCCGGTTACACTTATGGCAAACTTATAATCCGAGTTCAACTAATTTCATAGCTCGCAACATCTTTGAGCTCCTCGCTACAACTTTTTCTTTACTTCCTTCCCTCACATCTATCAATACAATCCCAGAAGCATAGGACTACGGCAATTCTTCTATTATGACTCTCTTGCAACGCAAGTATACTTATCTTCGATTTCCTTGTATCGGCGATCGTTTCGTCAGTCGTTATTCCTTGTTGGCTTTCCGGTGTGGCCTTCTTACAATTGTAGTTGGGCATAGCTTCACGTTGACGGTTCATATAATTCCATAGCATATGCTCTCATGTGTAGTATAATTAGTGGTCCATGAACTATTTTCTAATATCCGGTGAACTCTTTTATTTCCATTCATAGGAGCAACGTTCTTTCTTTCCTTCAAAAATTTCCAAACTACCAATCGTTGTTCCTTTTATTACAATTGTCATTGTCATCCCAAGTGTCCTTTGGGTTCGTCATCCTCTCTAACACCCTTTGTAAATTTAGCTTAGAGACCTTTCTTGCTCTTTTCATTACCCTTTAGGGCATGTCACTGCATACTTAGGTACGGCGCAATTTTTGCCCGATACGAGGGATTCAAATCATGGTCTAAAAATATCGTAGTTCATCTTGGCGTAAAGTGCTCTCTTGAGTTATCTTCCATACTTTCTCCCTATGTCCGCCTCATGGTACACTTATTGTCAATTCGTTTCTACTTCTTTCCGTTACCTTCCCGATATGCCAATACGCCTCGAACTCTGGCCCCGAGCTAATAAATCTCCTTTTCTGGAGCTTGAAACGTCATAGTTCCTTTCAAGTCTAGTATGTTCTTCCCCCCTTATTAAGGAGGTCCTTATACGCCCATAGCCTTCGAGTAACCGTCGTCTTCGATAATTATCTGCCGCCCTTCACGATCTTCTTAGGGCCGGGGTTCCGTCATCGTATGGTCTGACTTGTCTATCTTCTTGCTAGTTACAGTCTTGTATCCAATCGGAATACTTATAAGGGTTAGATCCAATTCCGATGCCTTCTTTTCCATCTTTTCACACCTCTGTCTTTTATGACTAACGATTTTTCGGACCCGCAAGTTAATGGGGACATCAAGATTCACCACGTCCTTTATGAAGTCTTCGATTATACCTTACTCCTCGTTTTTCTTCCCGACTTTGCTTATAACATATCTAAAACTTCTTTCCCTGAGTTCTTCTTCCATTTATGTCTATATCATTATTTTTTTTTCAACATTTCCATACCCTTCCATCCACTACTAGTCCTTTCGCCCGCTTAGCTCACTTACTCATAATCCTTCTTAACTACGCGTTTGTGTTGACCGTTCGTGCATCCAAGTTTTTCGAGTGTCTCGCTACTTTTTCTCTTAGCACAGAATTCTTACAGTTTACACTCTCTCTATCCTCGTTCATCGAACCTTTATCTATCTTTCTGATGCTACGGCCGGGTGGTCTTCCATGCACGTTCCTTACATTTCATTCCATTTCCTCTATGATCGAATCTCTCGGTCTTCACATGAATTCTTATTCCATGTCATTAATTTTCTAATCAATTGTGTCGACTCATCATCCTCGTTCTTTCCTCGATGAGTAATCGGTTTCCTACCGCCAACTCGTTAAAGTATCCTTCTTACTCCCATGGTTAAAGATTTCCAGTTACTTTACTCCTAAATGCTCTCCTCTTCCTTCGACCAACCCATTAGTATACCTTTCCTACTTTCATCCTTAACCTTCCTTGGGTTTCTTCCTCCTCGAGCACCTTTCTTCTCTTGTTATTTGTAGTATCGGCTCGAAGTTCGTGAAATATTCTTTTAAACGGGCAAATCCGTTCTATTCTTAAGTCATCTTTTTGGAAAGCTTCTTCATGTCCGAGGCAACCGTGTTAATTTTACCACACACTTATCCCTTTATATAATTTTCGAGGGCTGGAAATCTCTAAACATCATCGCAAGGCCTAACCATTCTTTCTCTTACTTCATATTTCTCATCGTGGTCACTATCCTTTTAGCCCCACTTATCGAAGCCTATTTCCGACCCCACACATTCCTCTTTTATTCCATACTACCATACTTTATCCCATTCACATGCCTACCTTCGAATTTTTTTTACCCAAATAGTCCCGTGCTTGCCCGTCGTCTCTCTTGGAGGCTTCACTCACTCATGTTTCTTACTTTTCACTTTTTCCGACATTTTGATCTCCTTACCTTCCATCTACTCACTTTCTTTCCTTTCCAGATGTCATTACATTAAAACTCTCCAAGCCTAACCTGTAGTGAAAATAGCATCAGCTTACCTTGTAACATTTGTAACATTTGTACCATTTTTTTTTTTGTCACTTGAACTTCGTTACCTTGTTCGATTAATGCCTTCCATATACCGCAACGTTGGTTGCCGGGATACACATACCCGCTGATATAGCCACGTATGGGATATCATATGCATACGTATATATATAATTACTACCATCTCGCTTACAAAATATTTCCAAACGCTATTCAAACTCACCCTAATTCTAGAGCTGTGATGCACCTTCTTTCTCTTCACCGGTCTAGTCCGCCTCGTCCTACGCGACCTCTTAAGGTCTCCAACCACTCCGCATACTCCAATCTCCCTTAGGCTGCTCTAGCTTCTCATTTGCCTCTTATATCTAAATTTATAGGACTTTTTGTACACTTCCTGGGGGTCACCCATCCTAGTATTTCTCTCACCCCAGCACGCTTAACCTCGAAACTTTGATGAAATCTGGTGCGTTAATGCTGGTATAATCGTATCCACCTCACCGCATGACCTTCACCACATAATCTAAAGTAAGTTGAAGTCTTGACGTGATTCCAAAACGTTCTCGTAACGCATCTCCCTCCGAATTAGAAAGGGTCTCTTACTCTTCCGACTACACAATTACTATTTTGGCCTTTTTAATTCTCAATATTCACCTTTTACCTATATGTATGACTACTTTCCGTCCTAGATTTCTAGATTCCCAATGGTAGCGAACACACCTTGGTCGCCGTTACTTATAAATACTCGGTTATCGGCCTCTTTGGGTTTCCGCTCGCCACTATTAAATAATAATCTACAAAGCAAATGCACATACATAGAAAATTCCAATAAGGACTCATATACCGTAGCCGATCGGTCTCTAGTCTGATCTGGTGGACTATAAGGTGAAGTGTACTCCTCGTCATCGTCTACCCACCATCCGCTCGTCTGGCCTTCATCATCTCTCTCATCTGAGTCCGAGGGATATAAATAACCGGGCAACTCCTGGTTTACCGACGGCCAGGATAAAGGGCTAGAGTAATCCGTAACACTCACCGGGGAGGCTGGTCTGACGTAGTGCTCTACCATAGGAGCAGCTGGTACGGCCTCGGGAATCTCCTCCTCCGGTGTCCCAGACGAATACTCGGACGGATCCGTGTCATAACTACCCTGAGGGTGGTCTTCCTCCCTGGAAGTCAAAAACTCTGGAGGAATCATCGCTGGGTCCTCCGAGGGATCGGTCTCATAGAATAACCGAGGCTCCTCCGCTCGGTCCGGAGCTCGGGGTCCCGGATCCGATCTCGGGGGCCTTCTTAGCACCCCCACTATCGAGGCCGATCTCTTCATCTCTTCGTCGTCCGCACTTACCGCAGGAAAAATGATCAGAAGCGATCTTTCCTAGACTCTGGCTCTATCGCACGATCTAAGATAGAAAGAAAGGTCAATGATTCCTAAATGCCCCGCAGCCTCCTGTTTATAAGTGTGGCCGGCTTCACACCCATAAACAGGACTCTACCGGACACGGTCTGTAGACAATCCCTAGGACGAACTGCTCTGATACCACTTTTGTCACGACCCAAACCGATGGGCCGTAACAAGTGCCCGACCACTACTGGCCAAGCACTCCTATGCTTGCATTTACTTCTCACTGACTGTCCTGGGCCCATATACAATCTGTAATCGTGCTATATCTTGTCTCCCGAACAATCAACATAAAAGACACCGTACCGGAACTCACGGCCAACGCATACATATAAACATAAACACTGAGAATAACAGCGTGAGCCGATTTGCCGCCACACATATATACTGTACAACAAAATACACGCCGACGAGGCTGCATAATATCACGACTACATATCACTGTCTACAGACCTCTATGGAGTACAAACTGTAGAAATGACAGGACAAGGCCCTGCCGTACCCATATATGTACGTAACCGAATAGCATACCAAAAGGACTGAAGCTCCGGATCAATGGAGCGTACCGACTGCCGCTGAGGGGAGGTCCTACTGCTGTGAATCGTCCGACCGGCTACCCGATCCCGCGGGCATGAACGCAAGCGTCCACAACAAGAAGGGACGTCAGTACGAGTAATGTACCGAGTATGTAAGGCATGAATAGTAACATAGTAAGGGATGTAAAGTATGAATAATAACATAATGGAAATATAGAGCATATCGTGAGATAAAAGAATAACCTGTACATGTGAGTGCCTCTTAGGGCGGATGCCATGCATGCTAGCTTTCTTTTGAAAAACATTTTTTGTTCATATATATAGAAAATAGAACATATCATATTGCCGAGGCGTCGGCTCCGATCCATTTAACCACATATGTCCCGCGTCCGGGCATCCCGCGTCCGGGATGATATCATGTCATATTATACCAACCGATCGGTGGTTACGCGTATATAACGCTCTCGCCCTTTTTATATATATATATATATATATATATATATATATATATATATATATATATATATATATATATATATATATATATATATAGCATGCATGAGAGCCCAAGGAAAGTTATGTCTCTATCGGAGTGACGTAAGGTCGGTAACCTCCGATTATATTATGGAATAATCATGGTCGCTTTGTCTCACCTTGAAGGAACAATTATTATAAGGTGAGACTATCAATGAAGAATAACATCAAGAGAAAACATAGAATAAGATCATAAATCTCATAAGGCGTCAATTCATATACTTTGGAATCTTTACAAAAAAATAGTCATCATCCATGAATAAAATTGAGAAATCAAGAAATAGCTCAACATTCTTATATCGTCATTGAAATCATAACTTGGAACCTTTAAACATGGAATGTTCTCATCATAGAAAATATTCTCATCTTTGGCATCATTGTCATCATGATAAAAACATGTCATCGTTGTTAGTCATAAAAGCTTAATTACAAAATCATAAACCTTTGTTTTGGAAAATACGGACATTTTGGAAAACATTTATGGGTTATAGGAAAGGAATCATGCCTTGGAATCATAGACTTTTAACTTTTGAAAACAAGGAAGATATGGAAACATTTATGAAATCATAACATAGGAATCATGCCTTTGAAAGAAAGGGACGAGCCTTAACATACCTTTTTGGTCGCCTTAACTTTAACTATTCAACGCTTGGCCTCCTAGGCTCGTAAATCTATATTCAAGAAAATTTATACTATTGTTAGACTCATCTTCATAGGCCTGTCTTAAGCCCTCAAACTAACTCTTTCTAGAATCTCAAACGAAATTTCGGCAATAAAGATCTCCCCCGTTTATATGCCTAGCCCGAAATTATAATTCAACAACAACAACAACAACAACAACAACAACGACAATAACATCATTTCCAACACCAATATGTACCATAAAACATCCCACACGATGTTTTCCAATTTCCACAACCAACCAACTCGCTATACAATTATTTAACGACTTTATCTCCGTAAATAAACCAAAATTAACATTAATAATAGGAGATTCATACCTTATTCTTGTTAAAACAGCGATATCTTCAATATCCACCTTGAATCCACCGCAAAACCATACTAGAATCACATCCATGCGTTTATCCGAGCTTCGATTAATACTCCGTCGCTTGAAAATTGCTTACTTTGTGATCTCTCTCTCTCTCTCTCTCTCTCTTCAATTTTCTGGAATTTTCTGGGCAAATCTGGTGAAAAAAAAAGGGGTTTTTACCCTTTATATAGGGTCAAATTCGGGTCGGGTCACTGTACGTAGCAAATCGTAGCAAGTACTTAGCAAGTCGTAGTAGCGATCGTTGTAGCACGCGTTTCTGCTCTGTCAGCTGAACTTGTAACGTCCATAATTCTCTACTCCGATCTCCTATCGATGAGCGGTTTGTTGCGTTGGAAACTAGACTCGACGAACTTCATTTTAGGCTTTTGTTTCACCTTAAAACACTTCATATGCTAAGAGATATTCGTCCCCCAAGTTGGACCAAAATTTTCACACAAACATTACCCATCCTTTCTCCAAAGTCGTACTACTTCATTTCTTCCACTCATTTCCTTATAAAACCTTCCGGTATACCTTATATACATCCTTCACTTATTAAATATACTTAATAATGCTTGCTCCTTATATTCCAAAGTGGTTTTACTTAACCCTAACTCAACGTAGTAAGCCTCTCTTGGCAAACTTCCTTCTCTTACCTCGAATGTCTTTGAAATCTCAATTAGGGTCATCAAATGCTATTTCTTACTTATTGAAATATCGTATACTTCGTGTCCCCCGCTAGTCTATTCACTATGCATCAACGAGGAATTTTTCGAGGCGTAACATTCTTCACCCCTTAAGAACATTCGTTCTCGAATGTTAAGTTCTCAGGGATTCTATAAAAATTTTGCCAGAGTTTCGTAATATGGCACTACCATCTGTCACAACAGCCCAGAATCAATGCCTCGAGGGCCACAACATAATAGCAATAGAGTTTGGCCCAAACGACCCAAATGCATAGAAAAGAAAACATACATACCTCATGATCTTGACCCATCTTGGCCCTCTTCGAGGGGAATAAGTGCGGATATTTGGATTTCATGATTTCTTTACACCATGTCATCTCTTTCGATTATTATTTCTCCACAAAATCTTAACCGAGGCCACTTCTTTGTTTCTAAGCCTCCGTACTTGCCTATCTAATATAGCAATGGGTTTTTCATCATAAGCTAACTTTACCACCCGTCACTAGAACATCATTTACTGGGACGATCCTAGTAGGATCTCCAACATATTTATGAAGCATCGAGACATGGAAAACTCGATAAACTGACTCCAAATCAGGAGGTAGATCTAATTCGTAAGCCACTTTGCCTACCTTGCACACAATTTCATAAGGCCCAATGTAGAAAGGGACTTAAATTTCATATTTTCTTCTGCTTCCCATGTCATTTCTTCTCGGTTATTGTTTCTCCACAAAACCTTAACTGAGGCCACTTCTTTGTTTCTAAGCCTCCATACTTGCCTATCTAATATGGCAATGGGTACCTCTTCATAATTCAACTTTTCTATCACTTGAACATCATTTATTAGCACGATCCTAGTAGAATCTCCAACACATTTACGAAGCATCGAGACATGGAATGAATACCAAAATATACGAGCTCCAAATCGGGAGGTAGATCTAATTCGTAAACCACTTTGCCTACCTTGCGCACAATCTCATAAGGCCTAATGTACCGAGGACTAAGCTTTCCCTTTTTTCCAAATCTCATTACACCTTTCATTGGTGACACCTTTAAGAACACCCAATCTTTAACTTGGAACTCTAAGTCCCTTCGATGATTATCCGCATAGGACTTTTGACGACTTTGGGCTGCTAATAACCGATGTTGCATGAGCTTAACTTTCTTTATGGCTTGCTGGACCAAGTCTGGCCCTATCAATTTAGTCTCTCGTACTTCGAACCACCCAATTGGGGATCTACACTTTCGCCTATATAATGCCTCATACGGTGCCATTTGGATGCTAGAATGATAACTATTATTATAAGCAAATTCAATAAGTGGTAAGTGATCATCCCAATTACCTCCAAATTCCATCATACATGCCTGTAGCATATCCTCGAGAGTCTGAATGGTACGTTCAACTTGTCCGTCAGTCTGCGGATGAAATGCCGTGCTAAGGCTCATATGAGTCCCCAAACCCTCTTGGAAGGACTTCCAAAAATTAGCTATAAACTGAGTTCCTCTATCAGAGATAATAGATACTGGAACACCGTGAAGTCGCACTATCTCTTTAACATAAAGCTTTGCACAATCTTTCGCCACATATGTAGTTCTAACTGGTAAGAAATGAGCTGACTTCGTGAGCCTATCCACAATCACCCATATAGAGTCATACTTACGTTGAGAACGGGGTAAGCCTGTAATGAAGTCCATGTTAATTACTTCCCACTTCTAAGTTAGAATTTCTATAGCTTGCAACAATCCGCCCGGCTTTTGGTGCTCGATTTTCACTTGTTGACAGTTGGGACATTGAGCTACAAATTCTGCTATATCCTTCTTCATATTATTCCACCAATATACAAATTTAAGATCATGATACATTTTCGTTGCTCCGGGGTGGACAGAATAACTGGAGCAATGGGTGTTACATTCCGTATTTTGGACCCTCGGGTAAGTCAGGGCATGTGACACAAGTTGCTTATGGGAAATGTTAAAGTTGGAATATTAAGAAAGGCCAGGGGTAAAAAGGTAAATTTGCATAATGACTCATGGAAATACGGAGAAAGGCTAGGGGCAAATTTGGAACAAGGGAAATGTTTTCATGAAATAAGAGAAAGTTGCTAGAATTTTCAAGAGAATTTTCAAGAAATGGCAACTTGGCCATGGGCCCCACTTTCAAAAAGTGGCCAAATGAAAATAAGCCAAAGAAGGGGCAATTTGTTTAAATTTTATTGGAGGGAACTAAGTATATAAGGATATGGAGGGATGAATTGTTCATCTTTTTCTCTAGAATTCCAAGAGTTAGAAAGCAAGAAAAGAGAGGGGAAAGAAAAATAGGCCATTCGGCCCTAGGAGAAAAAAAAGGGAGAAAAATCGAAAAAAAAAAGGAAAAGAAAAAGGAGAAAATTCTCAACTTGTTCTTCATAGCCAAACAATCCCTTGAAGAGTTTGTAGTAAGTTGGAGTGGTTGGTGGAGCAAGAAAAACACATATTTACACAAGTTGGTAAATTGAGTCAAGTGAAGAAGTTGAGGAAAAGGTAAGGTTTAATTCCTCTTTTGCATGTTATAAGTGTTT
>NW_026718148.1:0-13914 GCF_029784015.1 Lycium ferocissimum
GAAATCCCCGTTTTTACTATGGCGGGACTCGATTAAACTAAAAATTTAAAAAACTTGTTATTCAATTCTCAATGCTAATGTGAAACTTTCGTAAATCTCCAACTAGGTCCCCATACATACGCATTAATTTAAGCCTAAGACAATAGATAATCATAAGATAAGGCAAGGGAACTCACCCCCGGAAAACAAATTCAAATTAGCTTTGCTTAGTTGGCCCATTGCGGCGGTCGTTTTACAGCTTGCGGGGTCTCGGCGCGGGCAAGTGCGGGTGCCGCGGACCCCAACTCGAAACTCTTCCTCCGCTATCAGCGGTTCGGATTTCTGCTATAGCGCCATCGCTACGACGGTCCGGTGCTACATAGCGGCGGTTCACGATCCAGGCGACGCGGCCGGCGGTGATGGTTGCTATGGCGGTCCTGCCGCAGCGGTAATCCATCTGCTGCAGAGGTTCCCTTTGAGCCAGTAAGCTCACTAATTCTCATAGTTTTTCACTCTACCACACAACACTTCATTCGAGGCCTAACAAACGCAAACCAAATATGCACATTAATGTAAAACACCATACGGACTCACCCGTGGCCTCAAAATCCCCAACGGAGGTCTAAATTCCTGCGTCACTCCCCCCTCCCCCAATGGACTCAATACAACTAAACAATAATCACAAACTGCTCGTATAAGAGTTTAGCGGAGGGGTTTCCACCATTCGGGGGAGAATAAGGCAAGGAAGCGCAGATACCAATTGGAATCGTCTAGATGCCAATTTGAATGAAGTAGCACGAAAGAATGAAAGAAGTGAAAGCTTCCTAAGTGTCCAGCCAACCTCTCGCCCGAGATAGATACGGAGCTTTTAAAAGGTCTTAGATTCGCAAGACTACGGACACGTCCTTGTACAATAAGATTCACGAACCTAAAGCTCAATACCAACTATCACGGTGACCCTAATTCTGGGTGTGCGAGCACATACCTTATTATCACTAGTGGGAACCCTTGCCCATTTAACTTATTTAATCATTAGCCAATTTTAACATTTTAAACCTTTATACTTAAGCAATCAATGATCATGTGAATGAATAAATAAATAAATAAAACAATTCATAATTAATAGATAATATAAGTGCGGAAGTCTTATTACACCCTCGAAAATACGAAAGTCATCGTACGGGACTCTAATCGACAATGTCTAAAGAATAAAGTATATCTCAACTATAATAACAAATAATGTACGGAATAAAAATAGACATACGGAAAGAGATCTTCGGGTGGCATGGCATGGATAGAAGCTCACCCAGGATGCGATCGAGCGAAGGCTAGCTTCGGAGCTAGCGATGTAATCTAGATGAAATCTACGGAACACAATCGCACTCAAAAAGGTCTTTAACGAATAAAATCAGTACAAACACGATGTAGGTAAGCATCATAAGCAGGCTAAGATTAGTTCATGTATATAAGCATAAAATCAACAAGATAAATAGATAGGCACTTAACACTTCGGTGCGCTCGGACATTTCGAAGAAGTCGTGGAATGTGGAAGGTAAGATCGTTTTTCAAAACTATTTTAATGCGCAAGAGGGTTATTAATATTATTTAAGAATATTGTTGATATGGAATATTGAGAAAGGTTGAGGGCGAAAAAGGAAAATTCGCAAAATGCGCTCCGAAAATAATGCGGAAGGTTAGGGGCAAAATTGTCATATTGAGGAAAGTCGAGGGGTAAAACGGGAATTTCACATAAGTTTCATGAAGGCTCCAAAAGGGCATAAGGGCCATGTGATGGAAATATGTGGACCAAAGCGTACATGGTAAGACAATGAGTCATCTTTTATTTTGTAAGAAAAATTCAAGAAAAAGAGAAGAAAAACTCTAGGAGAAGAAAGAAAGGGAGGCATGTGGTCATTCCATATTAAGTGGGGGGCTAATTGTAAATGATAAAAACACATGGGGCCAAAGCTTGCAAAAGAAGACAATTAGTCTTCCTTGACCAACTTAGAAAGATTCAAGAAAAAGAAAGAAATTTCCTAGAGAATTCTAGAGAGAGAGGGCATGTGCCCCTCACATGGTGTATAAATATATATATATATAAGATCATTAGTCATATGTCTTACAAGAAAAGAAGACTTGAAAAAAAAAAAAAAAAGAGAGGAGAGTAAAGAAGGGAGTTCGGCCATGGCTAGTAAAATCTAGCCATGGAAAATTGATGAGGAGAAATTATTTTCTCCTAATATTCTAGCTCATTTGGAGATCCTCTACAACATGGAAGAGTTGTTGGAGCAAGTAGAACCCATATTCTTGCAAGTTACAAAATTCTAGTCAAGTGGGGAATTGAGGAAGAAGGTAAGAATTTATGTTCTTATATATGTTTTGGATGATCATGTATGTTGAAGTATGGAAAGTGAATGAAATTTATGAAGTGTGGCCGTGCATGCATAGTGGTTGGCCGTGTATGTGTTATATTGTGTAGAGAAAATGGATTAAGTGTATGAAGCATGTTGGTTGTTGTGGTAATGTATAGAGAACATGGAAAAATTCATGGAAAATATGGATGTTGTAGTGTGGCCGAATATAGTAGTATGTGTAGAAGTGAGGAATTAATTTTATTTAGTAGTTTGGTTGCTATTGTAATGTATAGAAATGAATGAAAATTCATGAAAATCTATGTGAAAAGTGTTGTGGCCGTGTGTTGCATGAGTGGCCGTGTGGGTGTGTGTTGCATTGCATGGAAAGAAATGAATAAATTTTATGAAATCTTATGTTGTTGTAATGTATAGAGATGGATGAAAATGCATGAAAATGTGTAAGGAGTGATTATGGTGGAAATAGATGTTTTGGTAAGTTAGTGTAAATTGATGTAATTTGGCATTCTAGTTGTTGTCGTTATGGATTATGTGACGTTGAATGAAGAATGTGGTTGAAGCTAATGAATATAGATGATAATGAAATGTATGGTTGTTGTTAAATTTGAAGGTTTCGGGTGAAGTAGTATGTCGATTGATTCGACGGAATATTATGCGAATTGAATTGAATTGAATTGAATTGAGTTGAATTGAATATTGAAGTGTTGCTAGAATAATTGTTGTATTGTTGTTGGTTTGGCCGGGTTGAATTCCCGGGATGTCGTTGATTAAGATTGGCCGAGATAGACTCTCGGGGACGGTATATTTGTAGGGGAGATCTTTGCCGAAATTCCGGCGGATAATAAGTAAATGTATTTGAAAGGTTAAGACAAGTACGCGGTAATGAATCTAATGATTGTGTCAATCGTCTTGAATGTAGACTAGCGGCAACGAATTTGGATGGATAGGCGTAGCTAGTAAGGCGCGGCGCAGGTATGTTAAGGCTAAGCTCTTTCCTTCTATGGCATGAATCATATGGTGTAATATTATAAATGCTCCCATAACGTCCTTATTTCAAAAGTTAGAAATTATGATTTTAAAGCATGACTTTTCTTCTTAAAAGTTTATAAATGTTTTCAAAAATATTCATTTTTCTCCAAAATCCCAGTTTTACGTTTTTGATAGTTTTTATGACTAAAACGACGACTATGGTTTTATGATGACGATGATGATGCCCGATATGAGGAAACGTCTACGATGAACATGTCAAGGATATGTCTTTACCATGAATACGACGATATGAAGTGTTAAGCTATTTTTGGATAATGACTATTTTAAAGGCTTCAAAGTATGCGAAATAATATGTTATGATCCGTTTTATATTTTCCGTGGTGTTATCCTTGTTTGTTAGTCTCGCCTTATAACACTAGTTCCTTCAAGGTGAGACATGACGATCACGATTACTCCATAATGCAATCGGAGGTTCCCGACCTTACGTCACTCCGATAAAGTGATAGCTTTTGGTTGGGCTCTTATGCATGCTTAAGTTATGGCAGTTATACCGTGCCTATATGGCCGGGCATGTCACCGCTACGGCGGCAGCTATTGGATGATTATACCGCGCCTAGATGGCCGGCCATGTCACACCGCTTATGCGGGCTGCGATGTATATATCCGGTCCTAGAGGGCGGGCACGACCACCACTAGTGGGCGGCACGAGATGATTACCCCGGACGCGGGAGGCCCGGACGCGGGCTAATGATGTTATGTGATTCAGACAGGCTATGATGCCTTATGTGATGCAGACAGACTATGTATGTATGTAAGTAGAGAGTAACAGTAAGCATGCATGACTCCGCCTCAAGAGGCACTCAGATGTACAGACTACGTTTACAGCACATGATATGTTTTACAGTTCCATTCTGTTATTACACTTGAGTACAGTTTTTACTATGTTGCTACTCATCGCTATATCTCCTATTATGTTACTATTCATGCCTTACATACTCAGTACAATGCTCGTACTGACCCCTTTTCTTCGGGGGCTGCGTTTCATGCCCTCGCGCGGTACACCCGGATGATCAGACGCCATTATATAAGATGTTCCAGCGAGGTTGGCAAGCTCCATTTGTTCTGGAGTGTCGCCGAGTCAGCGTGCTATGCCATGATGTCTTGTTTGAAGTTAGAGACTTTGCAGACACAGTCGTGGGTTTCGGGAGTCAGTTTGTATTATGATACAAGTTTTGTACAGTTACATATTTTATTTGATTTAAAACAAGAAAAAAAAAGGAATGTTTCAGCAATCTTATTATGTATATTTGACGTAGAGATTCAAAAAAAAAAATCAGTACGTAGTAAGAGTCAGTGGGTTCGCTCGGCTCCGGTTACGGGGTCGGGTGCCCATCACACCCTAGTGAGATCGGGGTGTGACAAAGTGGTATCGAGCGAGGTCGGTCCAAGGGTTGTACGCAAAGTCGTGTCCGGCGAGTCACATTTATGGATGTGAAGCCGGCCACATTTATAAACAGGAGGCTGCGGGGCATCTAGGAATTGTTGACCTTCCTTCTGTTCTAAGATCGTGCGATAGAGCCAAGTCATAGGAAATAAGATTCCTTATGCTAATCGTCGATTTCCGTAGGCGCCCAGTATCGGCGGAAAAAGACAAGGAATGATATGGAAGTCAAAAGAGGTGAGGCGGATGAATATATTTGTTGTCACGTGGAGTTGGGCGCCGGACGGAAATAGTCATGCGCGGCGAGAAAGTGAATATCGAGAAGAGAAAAGGGTAAAACGGTAAATGTAAAAGAAAGGACGTATTACGAGAATGTTTCGGAAGTTGTGAGGCTTTTGATTGGCTTTAAATCATGTAATAAAGGTCATATGAGAAAGTGGACGCGATTATATCGGCATTAAGGCACCGAATCCACCGAGTTTCGAGGTTAAGCGTGCTTTGAGGTGGGAGGATGGGTGACCCCCGGGAAGTATGAAGGAATTCCATAAATTTAAGTATAAGAGACGAATGAGAGATTAGAGTAACCTAAGGAAAACTAGTGCATGGAATGGCTAGAAACCTTAAGAGGTCGCGTGAGACGAGCGGACTAGCTCGGTAAGGAGACAAAAAAGTGTATCACAACCGGGAGAGTTGGATAGGCTTGAACAATGCTTGGAAGTATTTTGTGGGTTAGTGAATTATGCATATATATATACATATATGAGTGTGTAGATATTCCACATGATTATATCGGTCGGAGGACGAGGGAGTCCCGACAACCGGCGCTACGGTAGAGAGAGAAGGCGCTAAACGGTAAAAGGATACCGAAGTTTGAGTGACGATAAATAATAAAGGGTACAGGTGCTACAAGGTAAGTTGCTATTGTTCTACCACAAGCTGAAGGCTTGAGGGTCTAATATGGTGATAGTTGGGAAGGAAAGAGAGTGTGTTAGTGGAAAACAAAGAAAACAAAGTGTCGAAAGGAGGCGAAAGGTAAGAAACCTCAGTAAAGGAGGCTCCCAAGAGAAATTACCGGCAAAGCGCAAGATTGTTTGGGTAAGGACTCAAAGTAGGCATGTGAAGAGGGATAGAGTATGATAAAAGAGAGACGGGGAAAGGAGTGTACAAGGCTTGAGGACCGATTTTGATAAGCAAGACTAAAGGAATAGTAACTAGAATAGGGAGAGATATGGATACACAGCTACAACACAAATGCGCAGTCAAGGAAGAATTACGAACGAGCGAACTAAGGAAGTGAAAGGACGAGTAGTGGGGGGAAAGTGGACAAAAGATGACATAGATGGGAGATAAAAGAAAATTTAGGATAAGAAGTTTTGGGGGATGGCGGGTATGGAGTTAGAAGAAAGACGAGAAACAAGGTATAAACGAAGACTTTATAGAAAATTGTTGGCCCATAAGGAACCCCTTAAAAAGGGGGGGGGAGAATATTATAGGCTTCCGGTCTAAAGGGAGAAACTTATCGGCTTGGGGCCGAGTTTAAAGCACATCGGCCTGTCAAGAGGGTATATGAAGGAAGTAGAAATGAAGTAATAATGAATGTACCAAAAGATGGATATGAGAAGTAAGAAATGTGACGAACAATAACGGGAAAGAAATGATTTGGAAAGGATAGGGATAACAAGTTAATATGGCGAAGTAGAAAAACCTATGACCTGGAGCAAGGACTCATGAAAAGGTCGAGGAGTTCGATTATAAGGAAAACGAGGTAAAGGATAAGAAACGGGCATAAAGGAAGGAACAGCTATAAACGGAACCCTCCCGTAGTATTATGACGCCCGTAAGGTCAGTTGAACATTCGAGGACGAATGTTCTAAAGGGGGGAGGATGTTATAGCCCGTATTTCGTGCGCTCGGACATTTCGAAGAAGTCGTGGAATGTGGAAGGTAAGATCGTTTTTCAAAACTATTTTAATGCGCAAGTGGGTTATTAATATTATTTAAGAATATTGTTGATATGGAATATTGAGAAAGGTTGAGGGCGAAAAAGGAAAATTCGCAAAATGCGCTCCGAAAATAATGCGGAAGGTTAGGGGCAAAATTGTCATATTGAGGAAAGTCGAGGGGTAAAACGGGAATTTCACATAAGTTTCATGAAGGTTCCAAAAAGGGCATAAGGGCCATGTGATGGAAATATGTGGACCAAAGCGTACATGGTAAGACAATGAGTCATCTTTTATTTTGTAAGAAAAATTCAAGAAAAAGGGAAGAAAAACTCTAGGAGAAGAAAGAAAGGGAGGCATGTGGTCATTCCATATTAAGTGGGGGGCTAATTGTAAATGATAAAAAACATGGGGCCAAAGCTTGCAAAAGAAGACAATTAGTCTTCCTTGACCAACTTAGAAAGATTCAAGAAAAAGAAAGAAATTTCCTAGAGAATTCTAGAGAGAGAGGGCATGTGCCCCTCACATGGTGTATAAATATATATATATATAAGATCATTAGTCATATGTCTTACAAGAAAAGAAGACTTGAAAAAAAAAAAAAAGAGAGGAGAGTAAAGAAGGGAGTTCGGCCATGGCTAGTAAAATCTAGCCATGGAAAATTGATGAGGAGAAATTATTTTCTCCTAATATTCTAGCTCATTTGGAGATCCTCTACAACATGGAAGAGTTGTTGGAGCAAGTAGAACCCATATTCTTGCAAGTTACAAAATTCTAGTCAAGTGGGGAATTGAGGAAGAAGGTAAGAATTTATGTTCTTATATATGTTTTGGATGATCATGTATGTTGAAGTATGGAAAGTGAATGAAATTTATGAAGTGTGGCCGTGCATGCATAGTGGTTGGCCGTGTATGTGTTATATTGTGTAGAGAAAATGGATTAAGTGTATGAAGCATGTTGGTTGTTGTGGTAATGTATAGAGAACATGGAAAAATTCATGGAAAATATGGATGTTGTAGTGTGGCCGAATATAGTAGTATGTGTAGAAGTGAGGAATTAATTTTATTTAGTAGTTTGGTTGCTATTGTAATGTATAGAAATGAATGAAAATTCATGAAAATCTATGTGAAAAGTGTTGTGGCCGTGTGTTGCATGAGTGGCCGTGTGGGTGTGTGTTGCATTGCATGGAAAGAAATGAATAAATTTTATGAAATCTTATGTTGTTGTAATGTATAGAGATGGATGAAAATGCATGAAAATGTGTAAGGAGTGATTATGGTGGAAATAGATGTTTTGGTAAGTTAGTGTAAATTGATGTAATTTGACATTCTAGTTGTTGTCGTTATGGATTATGTGACGTTGAATGAAGAATGTGGTTGAAGCTAATGAATATAGATGATAATGAAATGTATGGTTGTTGTTAAATTTGAAGGTTTCGGGTGAAGTAGTATGTCGATTGATTCGACGGAATATTATGCGAATTGAATTGAATTGAATTGAATTGAATTGAATTGAGTTGAATTGAATATTGAAGTGTTGCTAGAATAATTGTGGTATTGTTGTTGGTTTGGCCGGGTTGAATTCCCGGGATGTCGTTGATTAAGATTGGCCGAGATAGACTCTCGGGGACGGTATATTTATAGGGGAGATGCTGCCGAAATTCCGGCAGATCATAAGTAAATGTATTTGAAAGGTTAAGACAAGTACGCGGTAATGAATCTAATGATTGTGTCAATCGTCTTGAATGTAGACTAGCGGCAACGAATTTGGATGGATAGGCGTAGCTAGTAAGGCGCGGCGCAGGTATGTTAAGGCTAAGCTCTTTCCTTCTATGGCATGAATCATATGGTGTAATATTATAAATGCTCCCATAACGTCCTTATTTCAAAAGTTAGAAATTATGATTTTAAAGCATGACTTTTCTTCTTAAAAGTTTATAAATGTTTTCAAAAATATTCATTTTTCTCCAAAATCGAGTTTTACGTTTTTGATAGTTTTTATGACTAAAACGACGACTATGGTTTTATGATGACGATGATGATGCCCGATATGAGGAAACGTCTACGATGAACATGTCAAGGATATGTCTTTACCATGAATACGACGATATGAAGTGTTAAGCTATTTTTGGATAATGACTATTTTAAAGGCTTCAAAGTATGCGAAATAATATGTTATGATCCTGTTTTATATTTTCCCGTGGTGTTATCCTTGTTTGTTAGTCTCGCCTTATAACACTAGTTCCTTCAAGGTGAGACATGACGATCACGATTACTCCATAATGCAATCGGAGGTTCCCGACCTTACGTCACTCCGATAAAGTTATAGCTTTTGGTTGGGCTCTGATGCATGCTTAAGTTATGGCAGTTATACCGTGCCTATATGGCCGGGCATGTCACCGCTACGGCGGCGGCTATTGGATGATTATACCGCGCCTAGATGGCCGGGCATGTCACCGCTTATGCGTGGTGCGATGTATATACCGGTCTAGAGGGCGGGCACGACCACCACTAGTGGGCGGCACGAGACAATTACCGGACGCGGGAGGCCGGGACGCGGGCTAATGATGTTATGTGATTCGGACGGCTATGATGCCTTATGTGATGCGAACGACGGACTATGTATGTATGTATGTAAAGAGTAACGATAAGCATGCATAACTCCGCCTCAAGAGGCACTCGGATGTACGGACTACGTTTACGCACATGATATGTTTTATAGTTCCATTCTATTATTACACTTGAGTACAGTTTTTACTATGTTGCTACTCATCGCTATATCTCCTATTATGTTACTATTCATGCCTTACATACTCAGTACAATGCTCGTACTGACCCCTTTTCTTCGGGGGCTGCGTTTCATGCCGCGCAGGTACACCCAGATGATCAGACGCCATTATAGAAGATGTTCCAGCGAAGTTGGCAAGCTCCATTTGTTCTGGAGTGTCGCCGAGTCAGCATGCTATGCCATGATGTCTTGTTTGAAGTTAGAGACTTTGCAGACACAGTCGTGGGTTTCGGGAGTCAGTTTGTATTATGATACAAGTTTTGTACAGTTACATATTTTATTTGATTTAAAAGCAAAAAAAAAAAAAGAATGTTTCCGCAATCTTATTATGTATACTTGACGTAGAGATTCGAAAAAAAAAAAAAAATCAGTACGTAGTAAGAGTCAGTGGGTTCGCTCGGCTCGGTCCTACTTTGATAATCACAAGTCCAAGTTCCTTTCCTAGGTAGAGTCACTAATCCACAATTTAACTCAGTCAATGATCATATCAATACCACAATAGTCGTTTCTGCAAACACACTAAAATCAGAAATAAATGAGCATACAATATGAAGAATAAAATGTAATGATATGCCATGCAAAATATGATGATGTGCAATGCAATGCAATGGCCAAATACACACTGTACACATATGTTTCTGATGTCATTGCTCAGTAGTCATGACCTGTAGGGGACCCATGGTGTCCATGTACCACTCGTTCCGGAACACACCTCGGACCCTAGCCATAAATCCACTGCCCCAAAAAGAACCTCGGTCACGGATCCACATCATGTATCACTCATTCCGAAACACTCTTCGGACCCGAGTCACTTATTGCCCTCCACCCGAAATTTACCTCGGACTCGAGCTTATACACCCTCCGTTTCGGAAATTGCCTCGGACCCAAAGCCACTCGATTATACAAGAAACACTGTTACGTCCCTCTTAATGAGCAATTATCAAGTAGTATATTATTTTCATTGAGAAGATCATATTAGCTTCTCACCACAATTGTCATCAATTTGTATCATAAGTTCATTAAGAAGATTACATTAACTTCTGCACAATTTCACATCACAATGTATGTCTTAGTGTATTTCAGTTCATTAGTATGTATGGACTATGAACAATCAACAATATCAATGTCAAATACAAGGCATCATGCCACAAGTCTTCCAAACCATTTCCATCATGCATGAGTGTATGAATGCATAAATGAGTGTAAACGTGGTAAATCAATACAAGCCAATAAAGCAATAGTGAAGGTACACGTCACAAAGCCACAAGTTATATCAAGACTTGAATCAACTCAGCCATGAAATGAATCATACAATCATCTCAACCAACATAATAGTCTATGTCCCTCTTTACTTCCACATGTAGTAGTACACCTCATAACTAAGTCTTGTATCGCCAAAAACCTCCACTTTTCTATATATTATCATCAACAGCAATCATACATCAAGTTTTCATCTACGTACTGTCATAAGTTTATATCACAATTCAAGCCTAAACTCATTATCCTTCCTTTCTCTGATAATATATGTCATCTAAGAGAGAACTGGGTATAACACGACAATTTAGGCAATAAGTCTAATCACAATAATAAGGCAACAAGCCACCATCCACAACAATCAACTGAATAGAAATTCATCCTGAATCGCCACAGTATGAATACAACTACACCTCATATATCAGTAAATAAAATAATGGCGACGAGCCCACAAAATCAGAAGTCATACCAACCTAGCTAATATCCAGCCAAATACCATGTCCGAAGACCTAATCATGCTTTCTCTCATCAATTCTACACAATACATACGTTTCGCTAATGAAAGTCTAACTAAAGTAAGCCATAACCTACCTCGAATGCAGAACAGGAGCCACGAACTACTCCACACGAGCCTTCTATTTTCGAAGCGCCTCATAACGATCAAAGTCTAAAAATATGATGCTAAGTAAGCAACAAACCATGTATTTAAACAAGAATTACAATTTGGGGAAGAAGACCCACTTACTTCTACCCTTTTCAATTGGATGAAACCATCCTTCAATGGTGAATTTATCGTAACTTCTATCTCTACAATCATTAACCATCAATTCATGGGTTTCTAATCAATTTTACCGTTAAAATAGATTTTAGGACAAAGCTTCCATTTTTATTAGAACCCTAAGTCCCAACAAGCAATTCCAACGATAAGAAATCAAATTCTCTTCCTAGAAAGTGATAATCTATACTCTTAGATGATTAATCAATAATAAAATCAACAACCCACCAATTATTTAAGGGTTTACTAGTTCTAGGGTTCTAGGATTTTCACCCACCATTGATGGACCTCTTAGAATAATCATGGAGCTTGAAGAAGAAGGGAAAAGGAATAAATAAAGATGGGAACTTACCCTCCAAGATGTTCTCACCAATGAATGGAATGAGTTTTGCCTCTTTTTCTCTTGAAAACTGACTTTGGGGTCTTGGGAATAAAGGTTCGAAGTTGGGATATTAAAATAATAGATTCTCTCCCCATTGCCGCCGTGTCGATCTCCAAACCGCTTAGCTGTAACGCTATAGCGACGGCCTCGGTCGCTATCGCGGTCCTGGTCGGGACAAGTCCGCACTAAAATGGCCGCGTCGATTCTTTTTCCTATAGCTTCGTAATTTCTATACAGATCTAATGGTTCAGAACTAACTCAAAAAATGATTGGATGCTCAATATGGAGCTATTTCTGTCCACAAACCTCCGGCGAAAACACCGAATACGAGCGCGACAAAACCCAAACGCATCTGAAACTCTTTGGAACCTCACCAAAACTTGTAGAAAAGTTAAAAATCATCATATTAACATGTTAGAACTTCTCAAACATTGATATGGGTCATCCCAATTCGGCGTTGACTGTGGTCAACTCTAACTCGTCAACTTAACTAGTTTCTCCATCAATGACTCAATTACACTCGAACCTTGCGGTAACCAACCCAATGAATTCATTAAGTCATAGATCATACCAACGGGACTTGGGAAAAGGGTCAACAAGGTTAAATGGTTCAAAACACTATAACGACTAAACAGGTCGTTACACTTGCCCTACAAGGCGTACGGACGAAGAAGAGCCGACTTCTGATCCTGTGGGCTGAGCCCCATATCTACCACTCGTTGATGGATAATAACGTGTTATATCCCGTATTTGGTACACTGGGACAATCCGAGCTAACCATGATAAGTTAGGGACAAGACTATTCCGGAATACGCGGTAGAGACTTTTGACCTTCGATTTTGTTTTAAGGCATAAGTCGCTTATGAATTTAGTGGCATGGAATATTAAGGAAAAATTTGGGGCTAAGAGTGAATTAAGGAAAGTTGAAAATTCATGAAATCAAAGGCCATGTGGCCGTGTGACTAAGAGTGGGTTCCCACCCATGGCTTAGCAAATTTTAATTGATCCAAGCCATGTGTGGGGCATGGACACATGGATGAGTATTATAAGTATATGCTAGATGATTAATTGAACACATTCTTCATCTTCAACACTTAGAAAAATTGAGAACCTTGGAGAACAAAAATTGAAGACCATTCGGCCATGGTGACCGAATTTTGAGGTCCAAAAATCTCCATCAAAAAAAATATTTTCTTCTAGCAATTCAACCAATTGGAAGGTTGTTATACCCCGCGTTTTCAGAGCATGAGTTTGACATGTACCTCATCATAGTATATGTGGAGTTTTAAGGTGTTTCAAAATCCTAAAATGAAGTTCGTCGAGTCTAGTTTGTAATGCAACAAACCGTTCATTGATAGGACATCGGAGTAGAGAATTACGTACGTTACAAAGTAACCGTCGACGCAAAAGCTTGTTTCCGCGGTACGGCCCACAAAGACCGCTACGAGCATCGCTACAGATCGTAGCTACGAAAAACCGACTTCAGCAGTCCGTTTTAAGGGACAAAAATCTCATTTTTTTTCAGCCAAAGTTCCAAAAATTTCCAGAAAATTCAGCACAAAAAAAGGGAAAAAATTCCCAAGCCTTCAACTTGATTTCAAGAATCATAATTTTCTTGAATTCTTGTCAAGTTCGAGATTCTCTACAAAGTGGTATGATTATTTTGGTAAGAAACTATCTTTGGTGGCAAGGAGAATTTATTGGAGAAAGGTAAGAATTTTATGTTCTTTTCATGTTATGGAAGATATATATATGTTGTAATATGTGGAAATGAATGAAAGTATGAAATTTGGGTGTTGTGGCCGTGTAGTGTTATGGGTGAAGGGGAGATGAATAAATATTATTTAGTATGTTAATTGTGTTGTTGGAGTTTTATGATGGAAATGGAAGGTTAATGGTTCTAGTTAGCATGGAAAAAAAAATTATTGTTAAGTTGTTGGAAAATAGTGACTTTTTTATAGTTTTGTAAATTTTGAAAAGAAGTTGTAAAGGGGC
>NW_026718149.1:0-13574 GCF_029784015.1 Lycium ferocissimum
ATTAGAATTATGGGATAAATAGATTAAGGAGGGGCTAAGTCTTCATTTTTCAAGAAACTTCAACAACAAGAATTGAGAGAAAAAAAAAAAAAAGAAGGCCTACGGCCAAGAGAAAGAGAGAAAGGAAAGAAGAAAAAAAAATTCAAGCCATCCAACTTTGATGTGAGAATTCCTTTCTTCTTGAATTCTTAACAAGTTCAAGGTGCTTGTCGACGTGGTATAATTAGTTAAGCAAGAAAACTCCGTTTGCGGAAAGTAGAAATTTGAAGAAAAAGGTGAGATTTCTATCCTTTTATGTTATGAAATATGTGAGTGTGTTATGACGATTAAAATTGTATGGAAAGCATAGAATTATGATGTGTGTGTGTGTGTGTGTGCATGGCCGTGTGGTGCATGTGTGTTGTGGTGTGTGTGGTGCCTTGCATGAAGGGGGTGGATTGAATTTATTTAGTGCATTAATTGTGTTGTTGTGTTCTTGTGGAGTAAATGAAAGGAGAATGGTTCAAGTTGGCATGAAAAATCCATTGCTAGGTTGTTGTAGGAATTATATGATTTTATTCTAGTTTTATGTTATCATAGAAATGAAATTGTTAAGATGCAAATTATGATGATTGTGATGAAATTGGAAGATGGAAACATACTATGAATATGCATGTTAAAGATTAAAAGTTTTGGAAGCATTATGGCTTTGGTGGAAAGTTTGCATATATGGTATATTTTGTGAATATTTTGTAGAAATGATATGAAGTGTTTCCGAATTGTATTTGAATGGTTGTGGACTAGTAAATAAATATGAGAACGTTGACATGAAGTTGGAAAGGTGAAGTCGGAATGGAAGCTATAGCGTTATGTTGGAAAGAAAACTAGTCGTGTTATATTGTGAATTGTAGTGACTATTATTGCGTTGTTGGTATTGTTGTGGATGTTGTTGATATTATGGCCGAGTTAACTCTCGGGGATGTTAGATTTATAAAGGAGATGCTGCCCAAATTTTCGTAGACCAATTCGGGCTAAAAATAAGCTCTTAAAGGTATATGATTTATATTTGGTAACTTTGACCATTTGCAGATTAAGACGAGAAACGGGATTTAAGTTTAAGCGAGCGTAAGACACCCGTAAGGTATGTAAGGCTATCCCTCTCCTTCTTTTGGCATGTCCTAGGAGTACTAGGTTTGGATTTGAGCCTCGGGGGTTATTCTGTTCATAAAAATCCGAGTCTGAATTTGAGTACTATTCATTCAGTGCGATTGAATTAAGATTCTTATATCTTGCTAGAGGAATGTTCAAACGCCTGTAACTTACATAAACGCAATCGAATCACCTTGAAACTTTCATAAATGACTTGATAAAGCTTAGTGTATGTAATTTGCGTACGCCACCTCCGTTGACCCGAGGCGGGCCCACTACTTCCGGATCCCCTCCTATCGTTTTATTTGACTTATTTCTGTACCACAATTGAAGAAAAACTTTTGGCTATTGTCCCAACTACTAAGCGATATTTCAATATTTAAGGCCTTTCAAAACCACTCCGAAGGGAGTGCGATATTTCATTATATAAGACTCTTCAAACCGCTCCGAAGGGGGCGCGAGATTTTACTAGTTCATTCCACTTTCGACTTATGTCTACATTCCCCAACGTTGTTGTCACACCCTAATTTCCGATAGGGTATGATGGGCACCCGACCCTTACCTAGGGCCGAGCGAACCCGCTGACTAACGTAACACTCATGACCACACTGGGCCCACAAAACATAACATACACACGATATGAAAATTTTTCAGAAAACAAACATGCCTTTCGTTTTTTTTTTCCAAACCAAATAAAATCTGCAATCGTATGAAAACTGTAATATAAGGCATAACAGTACTTCGGCTTATATAGCCGCTTGCCAAACACATCGGTAGCATAATGCATACAAACGCAGCTATACATAGCCGCTTACAAAAAACCCGACATATCATACACTCGACACTGTCTGCAAAGTCTATATCTGTTATACCTCGCATTTTATGCGTATTCGGAAAAATTGGAAACAAGTCGGAATGGTAGGAATTAAGGTTTCCATTGGATTCTACTTAGTGTGCATGTGATGTTTTGGAAACTAGTGACGTGGAAATATTGGAAAAGACTAAGGACAATATAATGAATTGATCTTGCTTGGGATATAAGTTGGTTGTGAAACTTTGGATGTGGAAATATCGGAGAAGGACAAGGGTAAAATTGGAATTTTCGAATTTCTAGTTCTTGAAAATTTTGTGTCTTTGAACAAAAAAAAAGAAAAAAAAAAGATTAGAAAATCAAAAAAAGGGCCGGCCAAGGTGGGCCCCACATGGGAAGATTACAAATGTATCACATGCCTTATTTTATCCTTAGATGATTCAAGAAAGTTAGAGAGAAAAAAAAAAAGGAGAAGATGAAGAGTGGAGAGGTCATGGCATTCGGCCATGACCATGGAGTTTCCACCTTTGGAAATCTTTGTCCAAAAATTATTTTCTTGCTATATTTCTACTAATTCAAGGTCCCTCTACAACGTGGTGCAATTATTTCGGAAGATAACCCGATGGTTTCGTCGTTTGGATGAATTGGTGAAGTGAAGAAACTTGAGGAAGAAAGTAAGGATTCATCCCTTCTAATTATGTTTTGAAGGTTTGTTTGTGTTGTAGCATATGGAAATGAGTAGAATTAATGAAAATATGGAAGGTTGCAAAAGGGTTGTGGGTATAGGCATGTGGCCGTGTGTATGCATGCATGGTTATGTTGAATTTTGTGTTGTAATTTAGTTGTGGTGATTGTGGAAATTGTTTTAGAAATGAAAGTTGAATGAAAACCGATTGAAATTGGGAAATGCAACTTAGCCGTGAGGTGTTGAGCAATGGAATTGTAATGGATTTATTTTGTTTAATATGTTAGTTGAGTTGTTGTGATCACTACAATGTAAACAAAGGATATATGGGTTAAGTTTGCATGAAAATGGAATGTAGAGGATTATGTTATATTAATGTGATTGTATGATATTAAGATAATGAGGTTGTTGGAGTGTAGATTAGTGTTGTTGAAAATGAATTAGTGTGTAGAAAAATGTGTTGGGATGATTTGGTTGTGTATTTAAGGATTTTGGATCGATTATGGAATTATTGAATATTGGATGTAAGGCTTGAAATATTCTCGGCTTGTGTGTGTAAATGATTTCAAATTAGTGTGTATGTATGGACATATTGAGGTTGACTTGAAATTGTGAAGTCGGAATGGAAATTATTGCATTATGTCGAAAAGTTGGTTAGTTGTGTTACATTGTGATTTGTAGTGATTGTTGTTGTTAGTATGGTTGTAGTTATTTTGGCCGAGTTCCATTCTCGGGTTGTTGTTGACTATTTTGAGCCGAGTTGAATCTCGGGGGTGCCATATCTATAGGGGAAGTGCTGCCGAAATTTCGGTAGCCAAATAGTAACCAAAGATTGAAATGTTAACTTTCATGAATAGTAACTGGTAAAGGTGACCATTTGCAGCTTTTGGACGAAACGAGAATTGGGACTTGACGAGCGTAAGGCGCAATTCAGGTATGTAAAGCTTATCTATTCTTTGTTTGGCACGTCCTAGACCTACTAGGCCGAAAACGGATCCTTGGGAATAATTCTGCTCCTAGAAATTCGAGTTTGATTTTGAATACTATTCATTCAGAACAATTGAATCATAAAGCTTGCTTTTGGATATAAGAATGCTGCAACCTTCGCATCTTTTGCAAATGAACCCGAATCGCTTCAAAACTTTCTTAAATAACTTTATGGAGCCCAATGATTGAAATCTATGCCCGCCGCCTCGGTTGGCCGAGGTGGGCCCACTATTTCGATTTTACCCTTTTGTGTTTATAACTTGTCTTCGAATGGTTTTAAAAGGAATGTCTTAACTACTCTTCTACTTATTACTTAAAAATTGCTTTAAATATTCCGTTAAGTCCCGCGACGCGTTTTGATATGTACTTTGACTCCGAATGTTACGTACGACATAACCTCTTTTGTGATGTCCGAAAGGTACGTACTATGATTCCGTCCGATTTCGTTATTTTGATTTGTTATTCGCTATGCCTCATCGAGTCTCGGAAGTTTTTATGGTATTTTTATTGCATAGTTTCTCACTACTCCACTCGTGGATGCCCCAATGTTTCCACACCGAGCCCGGGCCGGGATATGTTCTCAAGCGTATGTCTGCATTGTTCGCCGCGCCCGTGTGAGGGGGGAGTATATACGTGCATGGGTTGTGGTGTATGCTGTGCCATGTACGCTTATTCGATATCTGGCGATTATGTTCGATGTGGCCACTTGGTATGTTATGATTTGTTTCGGAGATATTCCCTACTCGAAGTATGATGTGTTTTGGCGCGGGACGAAGGGAGCGCCCTGCGTTCGTTCACCGAGTCCCATAGCGGGGCCGGCTTTGCATATGTTTTCTGCATGCATTACTTATGATCTTCTGGTATGCACTTTTGATTCACTATGTATCTTATGCTTCCTCCGCACATTCTGTTCTGATTTTGATTTTATTTATTTCGCTCTCTGCTTTACATATTCAGTACATTTTCCGTACTGACCCCCTTTCTTCGGGGGCTGCGTTTCGTGCCGCGCAGGTACAGACGACGCCCCGATTTGTGGATCCGCTGCTTAGGTTATCTGCTCAGCTGTTGAAGTGCTCCTTTGTCCGGAGCCAGTGTTTTGGTATAAAAATTTTCTGCTACATTTGTACATATTTATTCTGGGTACGACGGGGCCCTGTCCCGTCATATGATTATGTTATGTTCTGCTCTGCTCTGTAGAGGTCTGTAGACATGTGGTGTGGGTTCTGTATATGTTCCGTGAGATTTGCGTACGTTTAGAGTTTATCTGTATTTTGTGACGGCCTTATCGGCCTTCGTGCGTCATGCCCACTGGTTTCTGTTAAATTATTATTTCTGTTTACTTTTAATATTTTTCTAACTTAGGTTAAGGTACGTACGAGTGCCCAACTAGGGCACGTGTCGCGGCCTACGGAGTTGGGTCGTGACAATATCATAACCTCGAACACCATACAACGCACTCTGACTCGGCAGCACTCCGGAGGAAATGGAGCTCGCCAATCCAGCTGGAGCATCTTCTGCTAACATCACCTACTCATCTGTGGGTACCTGCGTGGTACGAAACGCGCCCCCGAAGAAAGGGGGTCGATGCGAAATATGTACCGAGCATGTAAAGCATAGCACACATCAAACGAGGTCATAACCGAAATAGGAAATACGAAAGTGAAGTCGTAATGACCCAACTACCCAAGTACTTACATCTATCACACAAATCATACATACTCATACCGAACGCATCATAATCTGTCACATGGAATGACATTAACCGATGTGGGATTTGCCTCACCATCGGTGATCAAACTCATCATATCATCATACATCATCACATATCACATACGGTCCATAGGACCCGGCGGACAGAACGTGGTCGCCACCCTATCTGGCGCCACAACACAGCATAACACCAGAAGTTTCAAATCTCCGTATCCCCGAACACAACACATCGTCACAACACATCATAAGCCATATCACAGCATAACTCCATAAACGGAACCCGGCCCTATGGCGAGGTCTCGGGAACCGTAACACAGCATAACTCCAGAGTATATCATAGTGCGCACGATCATATACCGGCCCGGGATCCGGTGAAAGAAGTAACACAGAACGCACGAGCAGATCGTAAGTAACCACACGCATGTCAGACATCATCACAGACTCAACCGAATGATCAAAACGAACCCTCTTTTTTTTGAAAATCCAAAACCGTAGTCAAATCAAGTTTTCTTCCGAATTTCGCTCGGAACAAGTCAAACCGAATTTTAGAAACCACAATTATGTATCAAAATCATGGGCATAAAATCCTTATTTCCAACTCGACAAATACATAAATAAATAGTCATAATGAAGAAAATATTAAATTTTCCGAAAAATCCATAAAGGTAGCATAGAAAGGCCGCGGGCCCCACGGACGGGTGCCGACCCCCGTCCGAGCCCGACTACGAGGGGTAGGGGAGAGTGATGCCTTATGAACTTACATATTATGTTTTGGGGCGTTTCGAGGTCGTATGCAAAAGTTACGGACGTTCGTAGTTTCAAAGTCGTTTTGGAACGAGTCTCTTTTGAAAACAAGATTCTTTTGAAAATAGAACTCTTTTGAAACCTTAAAAGTTTAATCCTACAAAAGACATAAGGGTCATAACTCAACCGCGTTAAAGATACGAACATCAAGGAACTTATACGAATCGCTTACACAATTTTTCAAACTCAACCATATCAAGAACATACAAACCACAGCCTGACCATACTAAGGATGCCTACGACAAGCAAATACGATTCACAAACCTACTTGAAATTTACGAATGGAATTACCCCGAGGCACATATCATGTCATACCTTAGTTCCGTCTAAGACATGCCAAAAAGAAAAGAAGGGTAAGCTTCACATACCTGGTTTGCTTCTAGGCTAATCCAAACTCAAACCTCGCCGCTCAAAATCTACAATAACATCGATAGGCATCGAACATTAGTCATACGCGCTAAAGAATCCAATTCCAAACCATTACTTTTTCTACCAAAAATTGGGCAGCATTTCCCCTATATATTCACCAACCCCGAGATTTCAACTCGGCTAATATCAATAACAACCAAACCAACAACCATCCAAACAAGATTTAAGAACATTCCGGACAATCTACAAAGTATTCAAGACAATCCCAACAATATGCTATGAAACCCGAAACCTTCCAACTTAATGAATACGACAATAATGCGTTTCTTTCTTTCAAATTCTCATACTACGTCAACAATTCCCTACATTACCAAATTACCTTCATAAATATAAGGAAACATATTAAGATCATATTGACTTTCAAAACAGCCCACAACAATTGCAACACCAACATAAGTCATTAAACCTTCATTTCACATTGTAGAATTCGCAACGACGACAACCAAAATACTACATCACATTAGTCCCACATACTTGCCCCAAATCAGCCCATTTTTCGGCCAACACCACAAACACACACATTCCATAATTTTCATCCATTTTCACACACTAAAAACAACATGCAATCATGCTAAACACACTTAATTCTTCACTACTACACAACCACACACACACGGCCTCAATCACACTACACACGGCCCAACTTCAACCCAACATATTTCATGAGTTTTCATTCATTTCTTCACATCACAACAACACACAAACATGCTAAATTCAATTAGTTCATAACTCCTACACACAATATATATATACACACGGCCAACCTTCAACTTTCACAACTCAACTCTAACATCCATATTTTCATAAATTTCATCCATATTAACATACTACAATACACATAAGCCTTCCATAACTCATAAAACAAGATTACAACTTACCTTTCTTCACAATTCCTCAACTTGTTCAAAGTTGGCCAAGGATGAAAACGAACAATCCAACGCTTGAAACAACAACTCCACGTTACTAAGCACCCTCCAATTAGTAGGAAAACAAGAAGGAAATAATTTTTCCATGGTCAATTTTGGTCTTCTCTTTTCTTTCTACCATGGCCGAATGGCCTTCTCCCTTGGCTCTCAAGGTTTCTTGAATTTTCTTAAGGCAACAAATGATTAAGATGACTTACTTAGTCATCTTGGACTACATATATAATTAAACACTTGGCCCTATGGCCCACACACACACATATATGGCCGGCCACCTATGGCCATTTGCAAATAATGGCCAACTTTCCATAATTCATCTTTTGGTCCCAAATTTTTTTCCAACTTTCATTCTCTAATTTTTTCCTTATTCCAATCTTACCCCTAACACTTCATATCCACAAAATATGAATATGCAACTTATGCGTTGAGACAAAATCAACAAAACCGGAAATTAAAAGTCTTGTCCATACCTCGTCGCAACCAACTTAAAATATTCCGACGTACGAAGTACGGGGTGTAACAGTTGTTATTATTATTATTATCATTATTATTATCATGCCCGAAGGGGCTAGGATTAGAAATGTCGCAAGTGGCATGCCCGAAGGGGCCAGGGTAGCCGTATGTCACGAGTGACATGCCCGAAGGGGCTAGGAATCTTATGTCGGGGCCAGCATGTCCGAAGGGGCCAGGATAGACGTATGTTGGACCGGCATGCCCGAAGGGGCCATCATCTTATTTCGGGACGGCATGCCGCGGGGCCGGATAGACGTATGTCGGGACCGGCACACCCGAAGGGGATTATTATCATTGTTATCATTATTATCATTGTTGTTCCCATTATTATTACTATTATTAATTCGGTGTGTGTGTTTTTATTGTGTGTGTGTGTGTGTGTGTGTGTGTGTGTGACTATTTCATTTAGATATTAAATTCATTTGGATATCTTGAGCTTGTTTTACGGTTGTACTTTTCGATTTATGCATCGTTAATGCTTTACATACTCGGTACACATTTCGTGCGACCCCCTTTCTTCGGGTCGCGTTTCATGCCCGAGTTCGGGGACGCAACCGGGGGACCCGGCTTCTTAGAGGGAGTTAGCATTGGGAGTCGAGGCGGCTCCATTTTCTCGGAGATCGTCCCTCGTTTTGGTATAGCTTTATTTATTATACGTGTCATACTCGTAGAAGTACGCGAACAGCGTGGGAGTTATGGTTACTGTTTGGCTTTGCCGGCCATCATTTTGTTGTACAGAAATGGCAGAGGCCTTTCGGCTCGCCTTGTCCTATGTCGTATGTATATATATAACATGTTTTGAGATGCTTGAGCCACGTGTCGATTTTGGTATTGCATTTACAATTTTCAATTCTTGTTTAAAAAAAAAAAAATTTGAGTTGACGTTTAAGGGTTCGCTCGACTCTGATGGGAGTCGGGTGCCCGTCACGCCCTGATGAAGATTTGGGGTGTGACAATGTTATATCCCGTATTTGGTACATTGGGACAATCCGGGTTAACCATGATAAGTTAGAGACAAGACTATTCCGGGATACGAAGTCGGGACTTTTGACCTTCGATTTTGTTTTAAGACATAAGTTGTTCATGAATTTGTTGGCATGGAACATTTAGGAAAATTTAGGGTTAAAAGTGAAATATTGGAAAGTTGGAAATTATTGAAAATTGGCCATGTTGGCCGTGTGGTTTGGAGATGGCCCCCACACATTTTGTGGCCAAATTTAATTGGTCCAACCCATGTGTGGGCCATGGACATTTGTATAATTCATATGTGAGCATAAAAGATGACTACTAAGTCATCTTTCTTCATTCCACACTTAGAAAAAAAATCAAGAACTTGGATGAACAAGCTAAGGCCATTCGGCCAAGCCCCAAAAATTTGAAGATCAAATTTAGCCATCACAAAATTATTTCTTCCTAGCAAACCCACTAATTGAAGAGTCCTTGTTAACGTAGAGTTGTTGTTTGGATCATCAAACCATTCGTTTTCATCCTTGCTAACCCTAGCCAAGTTGTGAAGTTGAGAAGAAAGGTAAGATTTAATCTTGTTTTTATGCGTTATGAATGATGTGTGCATGTTGTAGTATGTCAAAATGGATGAAACTCATGAAATATGGCCTAGGGAAGCTGAGCCGTGCATGGCTTGTAGCCGTGTGGATGTGTGTGTTGTGTTGAAGTGGTGAATTAACTCTAGTTGTCATGTTTGGTTGTTGTAGTGTGAAGAAATGGGTGAGAATCATCAATATGTATGTGTGTAGTGGTGGCCGAATATGGGTCATGTTGTGTGACAAGGAATGAATTAATGTTACTTAGTGTTTTAGTTGTTGTCGTTATGAATTCTATGTTGGCAATAAGAGTTCGATGACTTAAGATTGATATTGTAAATGTTGCGGGCTGAGTTGGAGGATTATGTGCATTTAATGTAATTTCTATATTATGAGAATGGCATTGTTAGAGTGTGGATTGTTGGTGCAAATCATGATTCGGAAGTTAGGAATGTGTTATGGATGTAGTTCTCGGGTTTGGGACAGTTTTCGGGTAAGTTGGAGCATTTGTTAGATTGTTGGAAATATTGTGTGAATTGTTTAAAATGTCCTAGAATATTGTTGGTATGGGTTCGGGCTAGTATTTGAATGTATGAGCGTTGATGTTGGTTTGAATGTAAGCCGTTGGATTGAATATAATGAATGTTATTGAATTACGTGGAAAAAGTATTTAATGTTATAATGCGTTTTGAATTGATTATTGACGTTGCTAGTTTGGTTGTTGGTGTTGTTGTTGATGAATTTTGTTATATCCCGTATTTTGAACATTGGGACAATCCGGATTAACTATGATAAGTTAGGGACAAGACCATTCCGGGATACGAAGTCGAGACTTTTGACCTTCGATTTTGTTTAAGACATAAGTTGTTCATGAATTTGTTGGCATGGAACCTTTAGGAAAATTTGGGACTAAAAGTGGAATATTGAGAAGTTGGAAATTATTGAAAAATTGGCCCTTTGGCCGTGTGGCTTTGGAGATGGCCCCACACATTTTGTGGACAAATTTAATTGGTCCAACCCATGTGTGGGCCATGGACACTTGTGTGATTCATCTAAGAGCATAAAAGATGACTAATAAGTCATCTTTCTTCATTCCACACTTAGAAAAAAATCAAGAACTTTGGATGAACAAAGAAGGGCAATTCGGCCAAGACTCCAAAAATTGAAGATCAAATTTAGCCATCACAAAATTATTTCTTCCTAGCAAACCTACTAAGTGAAGGGTCCTCATTAACGTGGGAGTGTTGTTTGGGTCAACAAACCGCTTGTTTTCATCCGTTGCTAACCCTAGCCAAGTTGGAAGTTGAGAGGAAAGGTAAGATTTAATCTTGTTTTCATGTGTTATGAATGATGTGTGTATGTTGTAGTAGATGAAAATGGATGAAATTCATGAAATATGGCATGTTGGAGTTGAGGCCGTGTGCATGTTATATAGCCGTGTGCATGTGATATGGTGTGGAAGTGATGAATTAATTCTATGTAGCATGTTTAATTGTTGTAGTGTGTTAAAATGGATGAGAATCATCCATATATGTATGTGTGGTGGTGGCCGAATATGGGTCATGTTATGTGACAAAGAATGAATTAATGTTACTTAGTGTTTTAGTTGTTGTCGTTATGAATTCTATGTTGACGATAAGAGTTTAATGACTCAAGTTGATGTTGAAATGGTTATGGGATGATTTGGAGGTTAATGTGCATTTAATGTAATTTCTATATTTATGAGAATGACATTGTTAGAATATGGATTGTTGGTGCAAATCATGATTCGGAAGTTAGAAATGTGTTGTGGATGTTGTTCTCGGGTTTGGGACAGTTTTCGGGTAAATTGGAGCATTTGTTGGATTGTTGGAAATATTGTATGAATTGTTTAAAATGTTCTTCAATGTTGTTGGTATGGGTTCAGACTAGTATTTGAATGTATAAGCGTTGATGTTGTCTTGAATGTAAGCCGTTGAATTGATATCATGAATGTTGTTGGATTATGTAGAAAGAGTATTTAATGTTAGAATGCGTTTTGAATTGATTATTGATGTTGCTAGTTTGGTTGTTGGTGTTGTTGTTGATGAATTTAGCCGAGTTGAATTCTCGGGGTTGTGCATTTACAGGGGAAATGCTGCCCAAATTTCCGTAGAATTAAGTGCTAGTTTGGAAATGAACTCTAAATACCTATAGTAATGTTGGTATTTAATGATGTTATGTAGATCTTGGGGAGTCCGAGACATAGGCTTGATTTGGATTAGCTTTGAGAGCGATCGAGGTATGTAAAGCTCAACCCTTCCTTCTTTTGGCATGCCTTAGTTGCAAATAACCTATGACACGAGCCTCGAGGAAATTCTATTCTCGCTGTTACATCCGGCATTTTTGCGTATTCGAAAATTTGGAAATAACCTAGACTTATAAGGAATAAGGTTATGTTTGGATATATTTTTTTATGTGAATGTTGCCTATGGAAGTATGGATGCGGGGATGTCGAGCAAGACTAAGGGCAAAAATCGAAATTTTGGAAATTCGTTTCATGAATTACGCAAAGTAGCCAAGTTGTTGGGCCAAAAAAAAAATAAGAAAACTAGGCCCAAAAGAGAGGGGTGGCCGGCCAAAGTGTGAAGGCCCAAGCCCATGAGAATTTTTCCATGTGCTTATTAGTTATAAAGCATGATTAAGCCTTAGAAGCTTCATGAAATCAAAAGAAAAATCAAGAAAAACAAAGAGAAGAGCTCACGGCTCCAAGAGAGAAAGGAAAAAAAAAAAAGAGAAAAATTTCCTAGCCTTCTATTTCAATCCAAAAATCTTGTTCTTCTTGAATTAGTAACAAGCTTGAGGTGCTCTTCGGTGTAGTATAATTGGTTTGGAGAAAGAACTCCGTTTGCGGAAAGTTGAAAATTCAAGAAAAAGGTAAGAATTTTGTTCTTCTCATGTTATGGAAGATAGATAGGTGTTGTTGTATGTGGAAATGAATGAAAAGTATGAAAAACTTGTGTGTTGTGCATATGGATATTGTAGCCGTGAGTGTGCATAGTTGTGTATGTAAAACGAGTTGAGTTTTATGTTGTAATTTAGTGTAGTTATGGTGGAATTTGTATTGGAAGTGAAAGTCAAATGAATTTGGTTGAACTTAGAAAAAATAGGGTGTGGCCGTGGGGTGCATGAAGAAGTAATGGTATATGAATTAAATTAGTTAGCGTGTTGATTGTGTTGATGTAGTTTTGTGTTGTAAATGGAAGAATATGAGTCAAAACTTGCATGAAAAACCATTGTTGAGTTGTTGCCGGAAGCTTAGTAATATTATGGAAGATTTATGTAATTATGAAAATGGAATTGTAAGATGCAAACCATGGTTGTTGTTAATGAAGTTGGAAGACAAAAATGTGTTATGGAAACTTATGTTGAAAAATTGGAAGCTTTGGATGGATTATGATTTGATGGGAATTTTGTACATTTTGTGGAATAATGAGAAATGTGTCCGGAATGTATTTGAATGGCCTTGAATTAGTAAATAAATATGAAAATGTCGATATTGGATGAGAAGTATGAAGTTAGAATGGAAGTTGATGCATTATGTTGAAAGAAAGACCATTTATGTTCATATGTGTTTTGTAGTGTTTATTGATGTTGTTGTTGGATTGTTGTTGGTTGTTTTGAGCCGAGTTGAATCTCGGGGTGTCGTACTTATGGGGAAGTCTTTGCGAAATTTCGGTAGCCAAATAGAAACCAAGATTGAAATGTTAACTCTGTGAATAGTAAAGCGGTAAGGATGATGACCATTTGCGGGTCTGGACGAAACGGGAATTGAGCTCAAGCGAGCATAAGGCACCCGTGAGGTATGTAAAAGCTATTCCTTCCCTTCTTTTGGCATGTCCTAGGTATACTAGGCTTGAATTTGAGCCTCGGGGGTTATTACGTTCGTCGAAATCCAATTACGAAATGGAGCACTATTCACTCAAAGTGCAATTGAACTAGTATCCTCCTATCTTGTTGGAAAAATGCTCAAACGTCCGTAACTTACCGGAATGTAATCGAATTGCCTTGGAACTTCTATAAAT